>NC_134706.1:17028506-17136006 GCF_043290135.1 Rhipicephalus microplus
CGGCCGTTGGCGTGACCCTACCCTTCTGTGCAGGTTATGGTTGGGTGTCGCATTTACCCATGTGTACCCATTCTACGCATATAAATGGCTGACACCGCAGCCAGTGACCACAGCTGCAGGGAGGAAACAACTCGGTGTATTTTTGTGCGAATGCTCGCAGTACCGGTGACCGAGACACTCGCTCTGCAATGCACTCGATGCACTGGACGACGACCAGATTCTTTGGTACAAAGAATTCTCCACCGCCGACAGGACTGTACGACTGCGCAGGCGCTACAGCGCTTACATTGCGTTCAACCGGCCTCTCCAAACGACTCCAACTGGAACGTCCTGCATGTGTGCGCATGTGTACATTCTTTTTTTTCTCTCATTTTATCCCGCTCTTTTTGTCCTCTTTTTGATACTGCTAGACGCTGCAGTGAATGACGTGCATTGCAGGCATAGCTGTCACTTTACCCGTCGTCACACAACAGGGTGTGCTGAAGAATTCGTGCCTTCATTAAAGTTGGCATAACGATGGAAAACTAAATTTCAACACGACCTAATCAGGTATCAGTCGATTCTGGGAAAAGGTATAGGTAGCACAGTGAGAATCATCCCCGAGGTAGAAGGGTGTGTGCAAGGTTAAACGTTTTTTTTTCGGCTTCGTGAAGACGCTTCGTAAGGCCCAGCATAGTACATCGAGCGGTTTTTCATAAGGCAAGACGTCTACACATGCACAAGTATGATCGTGGCACACTTGAATCCCGTATCGAAAGTCTTCAGTGTTTTACTACTTCTACTGGTAGTTCTAGCGATTCACTAGTATTGCTACTGCTGATTACACTATTATTTCCAGTATGGCTAGCACGTTCGCAAATAATATTACTACAGCTATCAATTATGTGTTATAGTACCCCTGCCACTGATACGGATACTGGTATTACTACTGATATTTTTCTGCCAATTATATGTCTGCTACCACTGCTTCTATTACTTCAACTACTACTGCTACTGCTGGTGCTGGTGCTGCTGCTGTTACTAGTACTACTATTGTTCTACTGTTAATCCCATAAAAATAATATTGCCACGTTCCATTTCCCAAGTTTTTGTTGTCGTCCCAAAACACCACACGATTCTCAGCGCAAACCGCGCCTGCAGTTTTCGAGAGGGTTCCGGACTGTAGTAGATCATTTCGATAAGATCACGCCCACTGTGCGAATGGTACAGATTGTTCTGGAACGTACGCCGCCGCCAGCGATAGCGCTAGAACATTCGACGGCAAAAGTATAAATGCCGACGCGCTTCGCCGCTTGTCAGTTGTTGATCGAAGGCCGACGCTCCGTTCGCCGCTATCAGTCTGAGACTGCTATCTGTGCGAGACTGCTGCTGTAATTGGACTTTCTGTTTACCGGGCACAGGTTCGCCCAAATAAACAGTTACATTCCAACAAGAAGTCTCCTGTCTTCGGCCACGTCACGACCCCGTGACATTTGGTGGAGGTGCTGCTTCGTTCATGTACCGGACGCCCCCGTCAAGCCGTGAACCCAGCCCACGTCGCGGAGAAGACACCGACGCCAACCAGGAGCAGCGAACAAGCCGCCGACAGCAAGGGCTACCACCGGAGTACGGGCTTCTACACGACAAGCCGCGGAAGACCAAGGCCATGCCCGCGACTGCAGCGACAATGACAACCGCAGCGTCCCAGCCCACGATGGTCATGCATCAACCCAGGGAACCACCAATTTTCCATGGGTCATCGTTCGAAGACCCGGAGTCCTGGCTAGAGACATACGACCGTGTGGCCGCCCTCAACCACTGGGACCATGACGAAAAGCTGCGTCGTGTGTTCTTCTATTTAGAAGACACCGCAAGGACCTGGCTCGAAAATCGGGAGTCCACGCTCCGAACGTGGGATGTTTTCTGCGGCGCATTCCTGCAAACGCTCGCGAGCGTCGCTCGAAAAGAGAGGGCCGCTGCTTTATTAGAGACCCGGGTTCAGCTACCAAATGAAAATGTCGCTATTTTCACAGAAGAAATGACCCGACTATTCCGTCACGCTGACCCAGACATGCCTGAGGAGATAAAAGTTCGTTTCCTCATGCGAGGGGTCAAACAGGAGCTCTTCGCGGGGCTGATGAGAAACCCACCGAAAACCGTCCAAGAATTTGTAGCCGAAGCGACCACTATTGAAAAGACCCTGGACATGCGCACCAGACAGTATAATCGTCGCCTGACTGCAGACTGCGCTGCTGCTCAAGCCAGTAACTCCGGAGACCTGCGTGAAACGATCCGAGCGATCGTGCGGGAAGAGCTGCGCAAGCTGTAGCCTTCGGCGCAGCCTCAAGTGGATTCGATCGCCGACATTGTGCGAGAAGAAGTTCGGCAATCGCTTCAAATTCCCCACGCACCGCTGCCCGAGCCGGAAGCTATGAGCTACGCCGCTGCACTGCGCCACAACGCTCCTCCCCATCCACGCCAAAACGCCGCCCCATCGCACTTCCGTCAACAGACGCCACCGCCGCCACCACCCCCACCGACGTCATACCGTTCGCCAGCGGCCCAGCGCAGTGCACCGAGGAAGACTGACGTCTGGCGCACACCTGACCATCGCCCGTTCTGCTACCACTGCGGCGAGGCCGGACACACATACCGCCGTTGCCAGTACCGACAGATGGGATTGCGTGGCTCCGCCGTCAATGCACCGCGCCCACAGCCAGGAGAACGACCACGTGACATCGCCGACTACCTGACAGGAACTCGGTGGACACCACGAAGCCCTTCACGTTCGCCGTCGCCCAGCCGCCGCACGTCACCGCACCACCGACAGTACTCTGGCCCAACGCGGGGCCGGTCTCCTAGCCCGTATCCGGGAAACTAAGGGCAGCAACCGGTGGAGGTGCGGTTGCTGTGCGACGAACTACCGAAGATCCTCCGACGACGACGACGCCGCGACGGAGCTTTCCGAACACAACGCCAAACAGGCAAAGCCCTGACGGCGAAAGCTCACTTACCGAAGGTGGCCTGACGACGCAACATGGAAGCACCGGAACAAGCCGACGCAGCCGTGACCCGACGCCACGCCCTAACTGTAATGCGAGACGGTGAATTAGCGACCTCGACGTTCTTATCGACGGCCACAGTGTGACCGCTCTCGTCGATACTGGAGCCGACTATTCTGTCACCAGTGGGTCGTTCGCCGCGAAGTTAAAGAAAGTTAGGACAGCTTGGAAAGGCCCTGAAATCCGCACAGCCGGAGGTCATCTCGTAACGCCTGCAGGAATCTGCACAGCGAGAGTCACCATTAACGGCCGTATTTATCCTACAGACTTCGTAGTCCTACAGCGTTGCTCGAGAGATGTCATCCTTGGCATGGACTTCTTATGCCTCCATGGTGCTGTCATTAACCTAAAAACAAAGTCGATAACGTTATCCACAGAAGAAGCACTATCGCCGCGCACGCCGTCTGGACACCATGCCTTGAATGTGCTGGAAGAACAAGTCACCATTCCACCTCGCTCAAGCGTCATTATTTCAGTCGGCGCTCCTGAATCACCTGACTTCGAAGGCGTCGTTGAAGGCAGTCAGCATCTGTTGGTCACCCGAAATATTTGCGTCGCAAGAGGAATTGCAGAGCTGCGGGGAGGCAAAGCAACGGTTATGCTCACAAATTTCAGCAATGAGTACAAACATGTGAACAAAGGAACAACGGTCGCATACATCGAAGAAATTGTCGAAGCCACCAGTGCTTTCGCCCTCGCCGATTCTGCGGAACCTGCTCAGAGGAACCAAGCCCCTCCCATAGCTTTCGACGTCAATCCCAGACTTCCGAACGATAAGCAAGAACAGCTCAAGACCCTGCTCCTGCAATACGAAGATTGCTTTTCGTCGTCATCGAAAACTCGGCAGACCCCAATCACGAAACATCGCATCATAACCGAAGAAAATGCCAGACCACTCCGTCAGAGTCCGTACAGGGTTTCGACGCGAGAACATGAGGCCATCAAAAGACAAGTTGATTAAATGCTACGGGATGATATTATCCAGCCGTCCAAGAGCCCATGGGCATCCCCCGTGGTGTTAGTGAAGAAAAAGGATGGGACCATACGTTTCTGCGTCGATTATCGCCGCCTGAACAAAATCACAAGAAAGGACGTGTATCCTCTCCCACGAACAGACGACGCACTTGATAGGCTCCATAACGCCAAGTACTTTTCGTCAATGGACCTCAAGACTGGCTATTGGCAAATCGAAGTCGACGAAAGAGACCGAGAGAAGACGGCGTTTATAACACCGGACGGCCTCTTCGAGTTTAAGGTGATGCCCTTCGGCCTTTGCTCAGCGCCTGCAACTTTTCAACGCGTTATGGATACAGTACTGGCAGGATTGAAGTGGCAGACTTGCCTTGTGTACTTGGACGACGTCGTCGTGTTATCTTCGAGTTTCGACGAGCATCTTCGGCGCCTTGAAGCTGTACTTCAAGCCATCAAGACTTCCGGACCCACACTGAAGCCAGAAAAGTGCAGATTTGCGTATGAAGAGCTCTTGTTTCTGGGGCACGTTATCAGCAAGTCTGGAGTTCGTCCTGATCCACGGAAAACAGCCGCCATCGCCGAATTCCCGCCGCCCACTGACAAGAAAGCCGTGCGCCGATTTCTGGGCCTGTGCGCCTATTATAGGCGGTTCGTGAAAAACTTCGCCCGCATCGCCGATCCTCTCACTAACCTTACCAAGGCCGACGTGGAGTTCAAGTGGGAAACGCCACAGGAACACGCTTTCCAGGAGCTTAAACATCGCCTCCAGACGCCTCCGTTACTTGCCCATTTCGACGAATTCGCCGAGACAGAAATACATACTGACGCAAGCAGCGTAGGTCTTGGCGCCGTTCTTGTGCAGAGGGCTGACGGACTTGAAAGGGTTATTAGTTACGCCAGCCGATCGCTATCCAAAGCAGAAGCAAATTATTCCACAACAGAAAAGAAGTGCCTCGCCATCATCTGGGCTACGTCGAAATTTCGCCCATACCTCTACGGCAGGCCCTTCAAAGTTGTGAGCGACCACCACGCCTTGTGTTGGCTAGCCACTTTGAAGGACCCTTCATGTCGCCTCGCACGATGGAGCCTGAGACTTCAAGAATATGACATTACTGTCATTTACAAGTCCGGCAAAAAACACTCCGACGCCGACTGTCTCTCTCGTGCGCCTGTCGACCAACCGCTACCCGACGACCCGGATGACGACTACTTCTTGGGAACGATAACTACCGACGACTTCGCTGAACGACAGCGGGCCGACCCGGAACTTAAGACCCTAATAGAATACCTCGAAGGCAGGACCGCCGAAGTCCCGAAGGTATTCAAGCGCGCACTTGCGTCGTTTTTTCTACGAAACGGTCTTCTACAAAAGAAAAACTTTTCACCGCTTCGGGCTAAGTATCTCCTTGTGGTGCCTTCAGCTCTGCGACCAGAACTTCTGCAGGCCCTGCACGACGATCCGACGGCAGGGCACCTCGGTGTTTCTCGCACGCTTGCGAGGATACAAGAAAGGTACTACTGGCCGCGTCTTACCACCGACGTCACTCGTTATGTGAGGACATGCCGGGACTGTCAGCGACACAAGACACCGCTGACAAGGCCAGCGGGACCTCTGCAGCCAATTGATCCACCTTGCCGACCTTTCCAGCAGATTGGTATGGACCTACTGGGGCCGTTCCCGACGTCGGCTTTCGGAAACAAGTGGATCGTGGTAGCTACCGACTACCTCACCCGCTACGCCGAGACAAAAGCCCTGCCAAAAGGCAGTGCATCCGAGGTAGCTAAGTTCTTCGTCGAAAATATCGTCCTACGTCACGGCGCCCCGGAGGTCCTTATCACCGACAGAGGAACGGCATTCACTGCCGACTTAACTCAAGCAATCTTGGCATACAGCCAAACAAACCACCGCCGGACGACAGCGTACCACCCACAGACCAACGGCCTCACCGAGCGGCTTAACAAGACGATCGCTGACATGCTGTCAATGTACGTCGATGTCGAACACAAGACGTGGGATGCCATTCTTCCGTATGTGACCTTCGCATACAACACGGCGGTGCAGGAGACGACGCAGATATCTCCATACAAATTGGTCTACGGAAGGAGCCCGGCAACGACGCTCGATGCCATGTTACCCAACGTCACCGACGAAGAAAACTTCGATGTGAGCGAGTACCTTCATCGCGCCGAAGAAGCCCGACAACTTGCGCGGCTCCGTATCAAGAATCAACAGACGTCCGACAGCCACCGTTACAACCTTCGACGACGCTTCGTGGAATACCAGCCCGGTGAACGTGTTTGGGTGTGGACGCCGATACGCCGACGTGGACTAAGTGAAAAGCTTCTGCGACGGTACTTCGGACCGTACAAGGTGGTTCGACGTCTCGGCCCACTTGATTACGAGGTTGTCCCCGACGGCATCACGAACTCTCAACGACGCCGATCGCGACCTGACGTCGTCCATGTCGCGCGCCTCAAGCCGTTTCATGCGCGTTAACAAACTGAAACAGTGTTTTTATTGTATTATTGTTGTATCGTAATTTATTCATTGTACTTTCTTGCATTAATATTGTACCTTCATCTTTAGTTAAAGCATCGAGACGATGCCTTTTTCAGAGGGGGGCAATGCCACGTTCCATTTCCCAAGTTTTTGTTATCGTCCCAAAACACCACACGATTCTCAGCGCAAACCGCGCCTGCAGTTTTCGAGAGGGTTCCGGACTGTAGTAGATCATTTCGATAAGATCACGCCCACTGTGCGAATGGTACAGATTGTTCTGGAACGTACGCCGCCGCCAGCGATAGCGCTAGAACATTCGACGGCGGGAGTATAAATGCCGACGCGCTTCGCCGCTTGTCAGTTGTTGATCGAAGGCCGACGCTCCGTTCGCCGCTATCAGTCTGAGACTGCTATCTGTGCGAGACTGCTGCTGTAATTGGACTTTCTGTTTACCGGACACAGGTTCGTTCAAATAAACAGTTACATTCCAACAAGAAGTCTCCTGTCTTCGGCCACGTCACGACCCCGTGACAATATTAAACATACACTAACAATGATACCATAATGCGAAAAACTGTCCAGTGTATTACTCGACTAATTTATTAAAAGGTGCATAAACATGAATTTACGCGTCTTCATTGAGCCTGGTTAGAGGTTTCAAAACCAATTTATTCATTTTCTTTCTCTCTGGTTGATTTCACGCTTGCCCACTTGTTCGTTTTCATGCTTGCTTGTTTGTTTCTTTGCATTTGTCACGGAAACAAAGCCTTACAAACGGCTGATCCATGTAGGCTTAGATAGCCAGACACAAAACCGGGATGTCCCCGAATGAAGTAGATGGCTCAAATCGTTTCAACATCTCACTGATCTCCAAGGAAACGCTAGATTGGCTCTACTTCTCAAAGACTCCACCGCCGAGATGGAGCCAGAGCTAAGCCTCGCGTACGAGTTGCATGGTAATGAAGGCATGCGCGTTTGCAGACTCTCCAGGCAGAGTAATCACAGTGTGTGTGCGTGTGTTTGTGCACGTGTGTATTTAGTTGTGCGTTTGTGTGTGAGGGTGTGCGTGTCTGAAACGTGTGTGCTACGCTTTGTGTGTGTTGTTCACAGCAGCGAGTATGTGCGTTTGTCAATCGTCCAGTCTCATCTTGGTTGGATGCGCTATGCCTCTGGACGCAACGAACCACACACAAGTCCACCGAGCAAACTGGATCTCCGAACAACTTTCCCAGAGATGCCGAGGCTGTCAAGCCTGCGTGTCTTCGAAAGGACTGGACTACGAGATTATCCGGATGAATACGAAAACAGTGCTCGAAGAAGAAAACACGGCAAGCTCCATCTAGTGCGAGACTCGTTGAAAGCATATTTGCTTTTGGGTCGGTGCGCCTGCCCTCGTGCGGTCTCGGAATGCTTGTGCTACTTTGTGATACAACTGGTGGCCGACTTTAGCGCAAGCGATTTTTCGTCACTGCTTATGCTGGCGTCCAGGGTGCGTGTCGAAGCACGTGCTACAACCACCTGAATCGGGGCGCTGTGCACTCATGCAAGTCTCGTTTCTTAGAAAATAACGCTTTGTCACAATATTGCTATAACCTATCTAGTTGGACAAAGCACTGGGACGTTATTAAGTACGTTATTTTTGGGAAGTATTGCTTCTTAGCAAACACCATTCGGAGTTGGCAAAAACTTGTGAAAAGGGCGTGGCATCAACTTTTGCATAATTGCTTTTTTGGCCAAAAAAACGTTTTCTTTGCGCTACAACGTGGTTTGAACGAGGCGAATCTCTGAAATCTCCAGACGCGCTGTCCTCGGATGCGCATGGTGTGACATCAGTGCTGGCTAGAAGGAAGGCGTTGTTCGATACCATTAACTTTAACTCCTATTGCCTTTCAAATCTTGGTCTAATAGTAATGTATTCATCATTTGTGGTTATTGCACACATATTGAAATTCTAAACGCTCCAGCCACCATCTTCCTTCTTCCCATAATAAACATCGTCATTCTCATCTTGAGTTATTCTATTCATATGACGCACATTTTTTAGGTTTTTCTGCCTGATGTACATCACACAGCAACTACTTGGACCATGGCCTGAGATGCATACCCAGAAAAAGACAAACATCTTCCTGACAGACTTTTTAGTGAAGACCGAACTGGACAAGCGTCTGTGATAGACAGCCAGGGATGGATATATATGAAATGTGTTTGTTTATATACTGACAGTAGAAAAGAAAGGCATGCGTGTAAACAGTTTATGACTTTGTGAACTGCAGCAAACAAACTGTGTATCGACATGATATTTGACCTGGTTTCAGTGTGCTATTGTGTTTTCGTTTTTACGGATTGTTCATTTTTAGGTACCTTTCAGTATTATTCTTTTTTTTTTCACTGCAGAACTTCATGATATGGAGTAGCCGAGGCAATATAGACTTCAACCTCTCCACAGCAAAACAGTTAGAACAGAACAGAACACACAGCAAAAGTTTACGGGGCGCACCTGGCTCTCTGACAAGCCGAAACTCATGTTCTAGTTGAGCGCAATGTGTCGATCGTCTGTGGTGACCTTTTAGATTAAAATACTAACTGAAACGTGGACTCTAATAACTTTTCTTGGCAGGCTAATTGGCGGCCTGTAGTTTATATGTGTAATAGCACAAATCTAATGATGGTGATGATATGTAGGGTTTAACGTCCCAAAACCACCATATTATTATGGGAGATGCCTTAGGGCAGGACTCCAGAATGTTTATTAGCACACACTTATTAAGACACAAAGCAGACATGACAGAGTGCTGTGTTACGTGAAGCTTTGTTTCTTGTTAAGTTTGTGCTATTATAGGGGATATGACACGATGGACCACAGAGTTGCCAATACTGTTTAGAATAAGCAGACTTTAGCTTCATTTTTTGCCGGGCACCATCTTCTATTTCACAGTCGTTTGTTGCGTTTTTAAAAGTTCGTTTGCATTTTTCAGCAAATCTACATATTCACATAATTTAGCTGTATATATTTCAGCGATAGTTTTGAGTAGTTGAGTGTTGAAGCCAAACATACGTTAAAGATTATCATTATGGGGCCTTATTCATGCACTTTTATTCGAGAATAAAACTGGATAGAAATATTTAAAACTGGAAACAATTTCAAATAGTAAATATGAGCATTCTTTTGTTCATAGTTCCACATATTCTATTTGTAGAAGTTACCTAGTGATTTTTGAACTGTTAGTAATTGAGTGACGTTTCTCGTTATAATTACGGTGCTTGCAATACTGGGGCTAGAGAAATTCGAGCTTCTTTAGGGCTTCATTATTGACGGGTATTTGCTTGTTCAGCGAACTGGAACCGCGGCAGGAACACAGACGCGAAGCAAAGAGGAGGCACACAGCCCGAGCGCTCACTAACAACTGGTTTATTTTCACGTTAGAAGGCATATAAATACACATGGGTGTGCATGTCAACACGAATAAGAGAATGGCGTGAGCAGCATGCGTGGCGTTTTTTCGGAGCGCTTGTCTAAGAATTATCTATATAGTTATGCTCACAGTCAAGTAGTTACAATGACGGATGGCTGATACATTAATCCTGATTTGTGAAATGTGATACGCTTCAGAGATTTTACGCGTGGTTTGAAGAGGATGCCGAAAAGAACACTTGTTTTTTTAGGGGCGAATCTCTTTATAGCGGCACCCTTTCGTCCCTCGTAGCCGTTGTAGTAGCGTGTAACAAGTGTAACATTTTGACCTCCAAGGTGGTGCCGCTGAGAGATTTCTTCTGTGCGTTCTTGAACAATTAAAGATAGTGCCCAATGTCACATCCCTCCATCCAATATATGATAAAAAGACGCTAGATGGTGGTACTTGGAGTGTTGAAAAGGTGGACGAATGGACACACAGACTAATGCATGGACGGACGCACGGATGGCTGCACGGACGGATGGACGCATGGACGGACGCAGGAGCGGATGCATGGACGAACGCAGGGACGGACGCACAGATGGACGTGCGGACGCACGAACAAACGCACGCACGGGAGGCCACACAGACGCACGCATAGATGGACAGAAGCAAGAACGAATGGACGGACGGATGATTCACCCCACTATCCATCCTTCACGCTGTGGATATGCTGCCATTTTCGTTCAAACAACGGTTGGCATTTACAGGAATTGCAATGTGAAGCTAAAATGAAAAAAAATGAAAAAAAATGAGTACCTTTCAAGAACCAAAATGCTCCCTGAGGCGTACATGAAAACATGGGCCGGTACGGCCGGTGTACATGCATCCTCAAGATAGCGGTATGCTATAAACCACTCCTAAAATACACTTGAACTGTTTCACGTGTTTCTACTAACGAGGCACCCTGCGCCCTCCTATACACCGTGGCACATATACAGCCCAATTTATTGGGTGCAGAGAAAGAACGCACACACCAAACCAGTTCCCCGCACTTTTTTTAGTCCGTGTGCCATTTTATGAACTACCAACTAGCCACCCATTCCATCCTATGTAGCTTGTTACTTGGGTAGAACTTGACAAATATGGGCGCACACCAAACAGCGGTTTTCAGCGAAATAAAGAAGTAGAAGGTAAATTACGACCACGCGAGTAGGAATAAGGGACTGTAAAAATAAAACGGTTTTATTTTGAAATGAGCCCAAGAAAAACACCTAATTAAACCTCGCCCAACTTCGGCGAGCACCCTTTCGCCATGGCGTTTGTGACGTCATGCACTTCACAAAGTGGAGCCGCCTCCTTTTACCCAAGTTCTAGCGACTGCAGACCGTTATATTTTCAACGCCGAACTGAAAAAAGCTTTAATAGCTACATCACACGCGCAGCTGATCACGTAAGAATATCAACGGCCAGAATAGAGAAACTTCTAAAACAAGCGGCTTATTGACGTCACGGTCGTCCACTACGGTGGAGCAGCGATTATGGCACTGGGCTCCTGACTCAAAGGTAGCGGGTTCGATTCCGGCTGCGGCAGTCGCAATTCAATGAAGGCGAAATGGTACAGGCCCGTGCAGCGTGCGAAGTCATTGCACAGAACACCGGATGGTCAGAATCGCCGGAGTTCTCCAGTACGGCATCTATCGTGACCGTATCGTGTTTTCGAGAGGTACGACCCCAGTTAAGAAAAAAAAGTACGTCAAGGCTAGCCAGTGCACCACTGTTGTCAAACTGTCAGGCATCTTGCATGTATAGGAAAAAAAATGCTGTTTTCTGATAAAGTTCTGGACGAAATGCATTTAAATATCACCAGCCTGATTGTTAACAGCTATGGAATAACCTACACAATGCAGATTATGAGCGTAAATTAGGTTTCATGGCTAGTTTAGGGTATGTACTTAATGGAACGTTCACTTGAAAGTTATACTAACAGACAAAGCGAGAATGTCGTGATGCGAATAGCTTGATTTTGAGTGTGGTGTAATGACGAATAATAAATGGAATACGTTTTTCCGCATGACGATATTGAATCATTTTTATATACATGAACGAAAGCATATTGAAGGGATATTAGTATTTTTATATCGAAGAAATTGTGAACTTTAAGAATTACTGAAATACCAATCTGCCTTTGCCGCTAAGATAAAGCACGCTAATCAAATTTTAGGTGTTTATGTAATGTAATTAAGAGAAAAATGACATCGTCAGTATGGTAGAGTGTGTATGCAGAAATGTTCATGATTTACACTTTAAAAAATGATTTTCCTTGGAAGGAGAAATGACGCACTTGAATTTTGCAGCATTATTGCGTAGTTTATCTTGTCGGCACCAGGCAACTATGTTGTCCGCGTCGTGGTTGAGTTTGTACATTAATGAATAAGAGTTATTGTCCTAGCATAAAATCAGTTATTGTCAG
This sequence comes from Rhipicephalus microplus, assembly GCF_043290135.1. NCBI lineage: Eukaryota > Metazoa > Arthropoda > Arachnida > Ixodida > Ixodidae > Rhipicephalus > Rhipicephalus microplus. The sequence goes on from NC_134706.1 coordinate 17,040,885, forward strand.
CAGCGTTAAGAATAAATTCAGATGACTTTAGGCGCTGTGAAAGATCACTGATATATATGAAAAAGGAGAGGACCTATTATTGACCCCTGTAGTTTTCCAACATTATTTGTGTTAGGGTGCGAGTAAGAGCTAGAAATCGGCATAACATATTCTCTGTCTTTCAAATAGTCTCACAGTTTCAAGGAAACGCACGCAGACGTACAATAGGTGCACAAGCAGCCATGACCACATAGTTTCCTGAAGTTAACCAGAGGAGACTCTGGCACTGCAATCGTTCAGTGACCATAGCAATTATGGGTAGTACATTATTTGCTCAGTGTTTATACTTGCTGGCTTTAAAAACGCTTATGGGTTTGTTCATTACTGCCTTTTGGTTTTGTTTCGAGTGAAAGAACGAACCGTTTTGAACTTCGTGACCTGGTTTGAACTGGTGAGCCTAAAAGGTTTGGAGGCTGAAGTGGAACTGCTCAACATTTGCTGATTTCTGTTTCGTCACAAAGCAACACTCCGAGCCACTTGAAGCCAAATGAAGCCAGAAGTAAGATGATTAGGCAAATCCGTGTACTAGTCGTCATTGCCGTGTCGACTCAAGTGTCTTGCGTTGTAGTTCTCACAGAAACTATCGCCAGAGTCCTTTCTAGTGTACCTAAAGAAAACTCCATCTTCGCGACATGTGATCTGCGGAGGAATGTTATCGCCCCAGAGACGCGGAAACAACCGCGTTGGCGCTTAAAGAGTCCGCATTGACGGCGCCACCTGTGGTACAAGTGCAGTGTGCCCATAATGTTTAGTATGAACTTGTTGGTGCCAGTTCTGCGAGCGATTCACCTTACGTAGTGTCAGGTTTTATGTTTTAAATACTCCAGCTCAAACTAAGACTTCATCTTGACCATTGACGTTACTAGTCACGAAGTAGATGCCGTGTGTCGACGTCAAATCCAGCAGCAGGAAACTTTGTGCGAGCTCATATTTGAGGCATTTTTTTTCGCTAGGAGAGGCAAATACACGTTAAAACAAACTGAGAAAAACGCACTATTTTTTTCTACTGACATTATGTTTGGGCCTGCTCAAATAACGTTTTTTTCAGTACGTTATATATTTATTTATTTATTTATTTGATTTGCATACACAGATACCCAAGGACGCATAGGGAATAGAGAGAAAGCAAGCTGGCAACTGCCACCTGGAGGGGCACAGCGCCTGCTCACTCTTTTGGGAGGAGGGAAGAAACAGAGGGAAGTAAGATTAGAGGGGAGAAAAAAGAAAGAAGATGAAAAAAAACGACGAAGAGTTCAGTATGTTCCTCTCCCCTAAATACCACAAATCTATATTGAGGCTAAATTTTAAATTAGCCAAATATCGTCAGCAGTGTGGAGTAAGAGAGAGAAATAATTAAAAGGAAGAGACAGGGAGGTTAACCTAGACGAACTGGTTTGCTACCCTGTACGGGGGTGGGGAAAAGGGTCGGAAAGAGGATAGCTATAGAGAGATATAAAATAAATTGAAAAAAAAACACATGCGCACACACTCGAGGAGTTCCGATCACAGTCGTTTGGACAGGCCGGTTGAACGCAAGAAGCGCATGAGCGCCTTCACAGCCTTCTTCTGCGACATAAAGTCCTGTCGGCAGCGAAGGAGTCTTTCTTCCGAAAGAGGCTGATTGTCCAGTTCATCTAGTGTATTGCAGAGTGACTGTCTCTGCGAGCAGTATTGTGGGAATTCACACAGAACGTGCCAAGTTGTTTCATCACTGCCACAATGGTCGCATGCAGCAGTGTCAGCCATTCCTATGCGGAACGCGTACGCATTGGTAAATGCGACGCCCAACCATAATCTGCACAGCATAGTAGCGTCTCGTCGGCGTGATTCCGGAGGAATTCGAAGACTGAGAGTTGGGTCTAAAGTACCTAGCCGTGCATGGAAGAAATGTGACTCGTTCCATTGTGACGTGGTACGCTTGCGAGCAAGCATGCGGAGTTTCCGTGCAGCGTCAGTTCTGGAAAGCGGAATTGATATTTCATCGCTTTCAGTATGGACAGAACGCGCAGCTCGATCGGCCCGTTCATTGGCAATTATTCTACAATGACTAGGCAGCCATTGAAAAGCTATTTCATGTCCTTTTCAAATGAATTGGTGAGTCTTTTCTGCAATCTGAAATACCAGCTGTTCGTACGGGCCTTGGCGTAAAGGGGATAGAAGGGATTGCAGCGCCACCTTTGAGTCACTGAAAATTGTCCATTTTTGCGGCTGTTGATCGGTGATAAATTGCAATGCGGCACGAAGAGCTGTGAGCTCTGCTCCCGTTGATGTCGTAAGGTGGGAGGTCTTGAATTTTCTTGTCGTGTCTTTTATTGGTATAACAAATGATGCCGTTGAACTCTTCTGTAAAAGAGAGCCGTCGGTGTATACGTGTATACAGCCTTGATACGTCTCGTATAACAAGAGCAGAGCAAGCTGTCTAAGAGCAGGTGACGACATATCTGCTTTTTTCTTGATGCCAGGTATAGTTAGCCTGATATTAGCCTGAGTCAGGCACCAGGGAGGAGTCAAAGGCCTGGCGGTGGGTGTGAAGCATGTTGGCAAAAAATCGCGGTATGTGGTGACCGTTTGGCAAAATGACGAACGTGGTCTGTCTGCTGGTAAAGAGGCTAGGTGGTGGCAGGGTGTCCGAGCAATATGCCTTATATGCGTCCGGAGTGCCTCAACGTCGATATGTGTCGTGATGAGGTGGTCACCGGCGATAGCTTTAGTAGCCATTGTTGACGCACTACGAGGCAAGCCGAGGCAAATCCGGAGTGCCTGGGATTGAAGACTCTGTAGCGTTCGAAGGCTTGTTTTGCTCGCACTGGTCAATGCCGGTAAACTGTACCACAGGAAACCGAGAAAAAGTACTCTGTACAGCTGTAGCATTGCACTGGGAGACATTCCCCAAGTCTTCCCTTTAAAGAACTTCAGTATATTACAGATGTCCATTAACCGTTTCTTCATGTACGAAACGTGATCGCTCCATGATAGATTCCTGTCAATTATGACGCCCAAAAACTTGTGCGATCGAACGTATGGTACAGTTTGACCATTGATGTTTATAGTGTACTTATCCATAGGCTTTCGTGTAAAAGCTACGAGGGCGCATTTCTCGGAAGAAATTTCCAAGCCTCGATTTCGGAGGTAGTGTAATGTTTCAGTGGCAGCTTTTTGAATTCTTCCTCGTAACTGCAGGCGTGTTACAGCTGATGCCCAAATGCAGATGTCATCTGCGTACATTGATAGCCTGACCGTGCTTGGCAGATGCTCAGTGAGAGCAATTAACGTAAGATTGAACAGCACAGGGCTGAGTACGTCACCCTGGGGGACGCCACGGTGGCTGTAATGTGGAGAGGTTGGACCATCTCCAGTGCTCACAAAGAAGGATCGCATTGACAAATAAATACGTACCCAGCGATACATCCGACCACTTACTCCCATATCTTCGAGAGCGGTGAGAACAGCTTCATGCGTAACGTTGTCATACGCCCCTTTGACGTCTAGGAACAAAGATGAGCAGAGACGCTTACGGCCTTTTTCGTGTTGGACATAAGTTACCAGGTCTACTACGTTGTCAATCGATGCTCGACCACACCGAAATCCTGCCATGGCATCTGGGTAGATGTTGTTACACTCCAAGAACCACTCCAGGCATCCCAGGATCATCCTCTCCATAACTTTGCCTACACAACTGGCCAATGCGATTGGACGATAAGATGAGAGGTCCAACGGTGACTTGCCTGGCTTCAGAAGTGGAACTAGGCGACTTGTTTTCCACCTTGCCGGGAGCGTTCCATCTTGCCAGGATTTGTTGTACAACTCCAAAAGGAGGATTCTCGCGCGTTCACCCAGATGACACAAGGCCCTATAAGAAATTCTATCGGGCCCTGGTGCCGACGTGCGTCCACACAAAGCTAGTGCTGCTCTGAGCTCCACGATGGAAAAAGGCATGTCCATGCGGGAATCCAGTGTTTGTGGAGAGTTAGTCGAGGGCAATAGGCTATTGGGCACTGCGAGTGGCCCAGATACTCTGGCACAGAAGTCTTCTGCCACGTCAATGCTGCGTCTCTGTTCAAAAAGTGCGAGAGCCCTGAATGGTGACCACTGAGTGGGTTTTGTGCGGAGACCTCGTACCGTCTTCCACAATTGGGATAAAGGTTTTCTTGGGTCAAGTGACTCACAAAAAGCAGTCCAACGTTGTGTCTCGAGTTTATTTATCCGGCGCTCAATCTTCTTTTGCAAACGTCGAGCAATCCGTAAGTCTTCTATTGCCTCCGTGCGTCGGTATCTTCGTTCAGCACGCCGTCGGATTGCTCGAAGTCGTTCTAGCTCGATGTCAAATTACGTTACTTTGGGAGAGCAGGTGAGGGTACACGTAGTATTGTGTATTGTGCTTTTAATTATCTCCTCTATGTCGAGGGATATGTTGGCTTCACATTGCTCTTCCATGCGAGACTGGAATTTCAACCAGTCCACTCTCTGAACACTGTCGCGTATCTTCGCATGGGACAATCCTTCGATTTTGACGTAAGTGTGAATGTGGTCACTTCCATGCGTTTCTATGTCTGGAAACCACTTAGCATGCCTGACGAGGCCTCGTGAGACAAAGGCCAGGTTCAGGCAGCTGCTATACCTTGAACCACGTAGGAACGTTGGACTGCCATCATTTAGCAAGAAAACTTGGTTGTCGGAGGCGAAAAACACCAACTTTCTCCCTTTAACATTGGTCTTCGAACTTCCCCAGATATTATGATGTGCGTTGAAGTCGCCAATTATAATGCATGGGTGAGAAGTTGCTGACAGGATACCTTGTAGTCTTGTATGGTTGAAACGACTTGACGGAAAGAGGTAGGCACCCACAACCGTGATGGTAAGTCTTCTTTTCACTGTTATACTTATATATTGATTGTCGTCGTGGGGTGACACCGGATGATGAATGTAGGTGAGGTCGCGGCGAATAAACATCAGAACTTTGCTATTGTCCACAGTTGTAGACGACATGAATGACTCATAACCAGAAAGTCTGATTTCTTTCTGCAATTTTGGCTCGCAGATGACAATGATGGGGAACTTATTGGTGTACACGAACCGACGGAAATCGGCGATGCGTGACCTCAGTCCCCGGGCATTCCATTGAATGATCGCTGCTTGTCGGACCTCTTCTCTGAAAGACAGTGGCTGGTGAGCCATTATTTACTCAAGCGCTACGAGTACTGGACTCAAAGCGTCCAGTAATTGCAATGCACTTCTTGCTGACGGTGTGTGCAAGTTGCTTAACAACAAGCGGATGGCGTTAATTAGTGGTCGCAAAAGAGCTATCACTTGCTGATCTGTGGTCCGCAAGTCCTCCATTGTAACAGCTTGCTCTGAAGAAGACGGCTTCTGCTGCGGCTCTTCTGAGCGTTGTGTACGCGTAAGTGGAGGCCACTCTTCTGTAGAGACTGGTCTGCCCCTTTGCTATTTTACAACGTCTGTGTTTGCCGTGCTGTAAACTGCAGCTGGCGATCTTTCCTGATGCGTCGACTTATTGCCTGAAGTTGGCGCTGTCCGACGTGAAGACCTTCGACGGCGACGTCGTCTTCACCGGATTTTCTCCGCAGCTTCTTTGTGGGTGGAGCTGTTTCGTACCATTTGCCTCAGAATAGAAAATTCTTTCTTTATGTGCGGACATTCTTTTGAAGAAGCCTTGTGAGCACCCTGACAGTTAGGACACTTCAGTGTGGTAGCGCTACAGTTGTCTTCTGTGTGTGGTTCGGTGCACCGGGGACACGCTGCGGAGCTCCTGCAAACACCCTTTACATGGCCGATCTTCTGACAATTAAAGCATTGCACGGGTTTAGGAATGAACGGTCGAACTTGTTGACGAAAGTGGCCAACCTTCACGTATGCGGGAAGACAGTCACCTTTGAACGTTACTCTCACACAGCGTGTGTGTCCAAGCCGTCCAACGCCGACAATGACGTTGTCTTGACTCGCTGGTTTTATAAGTATTGGAAGGTCTGCGTTTGGGATTTCCGTGTTAATGTCGTAAATGACTCCTGATGTGGTCACACCATCGGCTAGTATGATGGACCTAACTGCAATGTTTCCCAGTTGTGTTACTTGTTGCAGCGTGCTCAGCGCACTCGGGTGCCGCACATCTACAGCCAGGATGTTTCTTCTTGTATTAAGCCGTAGGTCTTTAATCTCGTTCGGCACAGTGTTCTCAAAATAGAGCGAAAGCGCTTGCCTGTTCAGAACACGCAGACTTTCGGTAGCGTTCTTTGGCACGAACAGGATGGAATGGGGCCATCGCTGGGGCGCCGTTTTCACGGTGGCTGTGCTTGATACCGGCGATGGATTGATGATCCGTCGCTTGGCCTTGCGGTGCAGGACAGGTTGAAAGCCGTCGTCTGAGGACTCGTCGCAAGATGCGGAGTACAGCTCAGTGCCATCGCTCTCACTGGATGTGTTTCCTCGCTTCCTCGAGGAAGTGGCAGCGGTCGAACCGCAGTCAGACGTTGCCTCGTGAGGTTGTACATCCATTACCGCAACCTACGGGGCTATACACCCCACAACTGCAGTGAAAAGTCCAGAAAAGCACTGAGACGAGCGAGATGTGCTCTACAAAGAATCACTTCGTCTTCCTCCTCCCAGTGTGGAGTAAAGTTTGTATTTGGCTCATATAGGTTGAAAAATTTGATTTGGACATGGATGAGCTCGTCAAATAAATGTAAAATGGTTCGAATGTACTTTATAGCCATATTACGTGATAGAATTGACATCACATTTGTGATTCCGTCGCTGCCGTGCTTCAACGCACCGGCGTAATGGCGATTACTTGACTCGAAGAGCGAGTGGCTCTTCTTGGCGAAAGGGGCACTATTCGGGACTGTCATCAGTGTTTTCTCGTTCCTGGCATCAATTGAAGGTCTTGAAAAGTATTCCAGTTAGTTTTGTGCCATGTCATTTCTGACCACTACTTATTCTTTAAGGAATAGATAGACACCCGATATGTTTATTTTATGCCTATTCGATTTCTAATACACCGTGTTGGAGTAAACGGAGCACAAGATACTGTTGCGTTAAAGTCGAAAACAGTCGCTAAGATGCATGAAGAAGTAGGCAAGTCAGCCTCTTACTCTTCAAAATCGAGTTTTGTCATTAAACATCATATCCTTCATTAATTGCCAACTGTCACCAGAAAACCTATTTGAGGAACGTAAATACGATAACAAAGCAACTAAGACAGAAATGAAACATTTTGTGTGGGCCTTGTTGGTTGTTTTGATCATGTTTGTTGGCACAGTGCTAATTTAATGAATGTGGTTCACTTTGATTAAATCAGTTGGAGTATTTGGAAAATTTTGGATTGGAAACTGCCGTTTCAAGCTCATGTTGCAATAAGGAACTGCCTCATTTTTATTATAACTGTTTTGGAAATCGAAGATACTTAGGCATGCTTTACGTTCCACTGAAATTTAGCCTAGTTTCGGTTTTTGCATTTGGCTTTTTCAGGAAAAAAAACGCCTCGATTTCCCACATTCATTTATCAATTTAGAACAAGGAGGTTTAAAAATTTGCTGGCGCGGAAGTTCCCGCAATGCTTTTCCAGCAATAGTGAAGCCAGGTGTTGCTCTGCTGAAAATGGATGTAAGCATTAAACTATTTCTAATTAGAGAAACCTTTCACTTTTTTGTTAAAGAGACTCTTATGATGGAGGTATCAAGCATATTTTTTATTGTTAGGCAGTGTGTGACGATGTGCTTGCGCTGAAATAGATGTTAGCTTAAACCGTCTCAAGTAACTGCAGAAGTACTTTGACCGTTGTTTTTCAGTTGTTGGTTGCGCATAATTCCAGCTCGAAACACATGTGGAATTTACCATTTGCACCGGAGTTTGCACGGTGGCTTTGAAAGGTACTCCACATCAGTAGCACAACCTATGCTGTGGCTCCATTAGCCCTCATTGGCAGTGAATGGTACATGGTCTCGGAGAAAAACGAATTTCCACAGTGAGGCCCAAGGGACGGCATTCAGCTCTCCCACAGTGGAGTACTCTAAATTGTTAACCACTTTTCGTAAAACTGAATTGGGACAGCTTAAAGCTCTTTCCTGTACTAGAGTGCATCGTACTATAAATCGTCAAACATTTGTTCTAAGCCAAAGCCTCGTAAAAAAATTATGCCTGGAACGAGAGCCGCGAACGCACCGCCTTACCCTCGGATTTTACCCTCCCCCTGAGGTACGGAGGCGAACGCCTTTGGCAGCCACTCCTTGCGAACGCGGCGATGCTCTCACAGTTGCCTCCTAGCAGCTGTGATATCACGTGACAGAGCGGTGAGCTAAGGTCACGTGACTGAGCGGTACGGAGGCGAGCGGTTACACGCGGTGCACGGTCGCAAGACGCGGCAGGAGGCATGGCCTCCGAGATTTTGTGCTGGCAGGAAGCTTCCAATTGGAAAGAGAGCGACGTTCCAGGAATAGTTTTTCTAGGAGGCATAGTCTAAACATGCGTACTTTGTTATGCTCACGTATTTTCTTTAATTTTTTTTAATTCGCGTATACTTTACGCATTCAACTGTGGAGAGTATTTTTATATACCTATGTCATGGGCGGATATCCGAAACTTTATATTGCACGCGTCTAACCGCTGTTTTATAGAAAGATGATTTGAAATGGCTTAATCAAAGAAACCCGTACCGTATGAAGCTGATCCACAAAGAACATTCTCAGTAGCAGCATATATCCCACGACACTCAAAGACGCATGGCTTGACAGACTCCGACTGAGAGCAGCATACGCAAACAGCTTGCTGCCACACACCCGGTTTCTGCTGGGGTCATGAAAATGAAAACTCCGATTCCGGATAATTTCTCACTTTTCGAAATTATGCAACATTCCGCAGACAATAAGTACACGGTGCCAAACATGTCACCTTCTGGTTACATCGAAGGCACTCCGCGTAAAGCCGAAATAATAGTAGTGCTAATAACTGGAGTTTTATGTTCCAAAAGCACGATGTGATTATGAGAGATGCCATGAGCCACGAAAATTTTGACCATACGGTGTGTTTTTTCACGTGCACTGACATCACACTGTACACAGATCTCGGAGGCTATGCAGCATGATCCGAGCTTTTCGGGCAGACGAGTTTTCTCCAAGCTCGCTCTACGGTGGCCTTTGTGTCAATACAGTGCGGATAGCGTGATAGCAGCGCCTGTTTAGAAAAAAAATCACAGCATTACCACGAGGTGAATGATGACGAGTGGGGCAAAGCGCATGTATGAACGGATGGACAGATGGGCGGACGCATGCACAGACGCACGGAAGGACGAAAGGACTGATGCACGAGCACACGGACGCAGGCGCGGATGAACACATTGACGTATGGACGCGCGGACGGACAGACGCACGAAAGGACACATGGACGGACGGACGAACGGACGGATAGACACATGCACGGAAGCACGGAAGGACTGATGCATGAACGTACGTACGCACGCACGCATGAACACATTGACGTATGGATACACGGACGGACAGACGCACGAATGGACGCATAGACGGACGAACAAACGGACGGATGGACGCATGCACGGAAGCACGGAAGGACTGATGCACGAACGTACGGACGCATGCATCGATGAACACATTGACGTATGGATGTACGGACGGACAGACGCACGAATGGACGCATGGACTGACGGACGAACGACGCATGCACGGACGCACGGAAGGACGAAAGGACTGATGCACGAGCGCACGGACGCACGCACGGATGAACACATGGACGTATGGATGCACGGACGGACAGACGCACAAACGGACGCCTGGACGGACGGACGAACGCACGGATACACGCATGCACGCAAGCACGGAAGGACTGATGCACGAACGTACGGACGCACGCACCGATGAACACATTGGCGTATGGATGCACGGACGGACAGACGCACGAATGGACGCATGGACGGACGGACGAACGGACGGATGGACGCATGCACGGAAGCACGGAAGGACTGATGCATGAACGTACGGACGCACGCACCGATGAACACATTGACGTATGGATGCACGGTCGGACAGACGCACGAATGGACGCATGAACGGACGGACGAATGGACGGATGAACGGACGGATAGACGCATGCACAGAAGCACGGAAGGACTGAAGCACGAACACACGGACGCACGCATGGACAAACACATGGACGGATGGACGCGCGGACGGACGCTTCACCCCACTCAGCATCATTCCCTCCATGGAAAGGCTGTGACACCGTTTTTATTGACTTCAATCCATTGCCACTGGCTACTACGACTACGACGACTACGACTGATATGATACGCGGGGTTTAACGTCCCAAAACAGCCATATGATTATGAGAGACGCCATAGTAGAGGGCTCCGGAAATTTGGACCACCTGTGGTACTACGGGTGGCTACGATGGACGCAGCGAGCACACCAACGCCACCGACGAGACTCGAGTCAAGGACGCCGAGCGCAAGCGTCTTCAACGCGCCCGCCACTCTGCTTCGCCATTGGGACAAGCAGGCGTGGCTACTACGACGGACGCGGGACTAACTCACACCCTAAGGAGCTTCGCCCCTAAAAATGGCTTCAAGAGTGTGCATAGCGTTGGAAACGCACGTGGGAAATTAGCGGCGCTTATCAAAGAAACACCACATGCGAACAAGTCAGTGCCACCACTCAGTTAACAATTTAACAGTGCAACGAAGTCAGCGTGATTGTCGCACTATGTTCTTGCCTCCCACAAGCGTGTCAGTGCGCGTTCGTCCTCTTTAAAGCAGGTTCTTTCGTACCACCTGCAGCATGAAAATTTCCACTTTCGTAGGCTGCAAGGATGTGCACGGAATATTATCACGCTGCTCGTTTTGCTTTAATCAAATCAGCGCCTGATCAAATACTGAAGATAAGTATAAGAACAGGTTGTCACCAGGGGCGCTTGCATTGCGCTGGAAACGCGGCTGTAATGAGTACGTTGTGAGCACGGTGAAATTAAATGCGAGACACAGTAGCCACGTGATAACATAGCTTTTGCTTTTGCATGCTTGTGTGCATAGTCTGCGCGATAAAGCTGATAGATTATTCGTACTGCGCATCGGCAAGAGCAAACGTGAAGGGCGTGCCCGATCTTCGTCACGGGCGTCTGTCAATCAAACTGATTGGCGCGTGAACTCGGATACAAACTCGTTTATTCTGAGAAGGCCCCAGTTCCACTAGTGACTGTCATGGTGTTGGCGTGACTGTCAAGCGCTGAATGCGGTGAACGCTAAGCGGCAGTTTTGTTTGCGTACAAAATAATTTGGTTCAGCTGGCACTACTTGTGCAAGGCTGGAGACATAGAGGAGCTGGTGGTGACCAACAGCTTCTTGCAGCTTTTTAAGTTGGTTGTCTGCTCAGCTGCTTGGTCGGCTTAAAGGTGAAGACCGCAGCAGCCCTTAATTTTGCTTAAACTAATTGAGTAAAGCTCATTGATAATATTACTGAGCTGCTTTGTCTTTATATATAGGGTTTCAAATAAAAGGCAATTATCTCGGATGTGATTAGCAAAGTCATGATTATCATCGACAATAAATGTAATGCTAATTAGCATGATCCTAATAATCATCGTATTAGAAATGACTAATCAGCATAATGTTACTTAGCGTGCCCAATGTTAACATAGCTTTGAGACACCTGGCTGAGCTAGCGGGGCCCCCAGTCCCGTTTAGTCTCGGCCGCCTTTGGACAAAAATAAAGTTCTCACTCTCTCACCTAATTAGCATGGTTCAGTTGGCTCATCAACTTGCACGTTTTGCCTTACAATCACTTGGCGTAATTAGCTTGGTCATAGCATGTCCTAGCCAGACTAGCCAAGCATGCCTTACACTCAACTTCTCAAATTTGAACGCCACAATATCAACGTGCTCATCCGTCGGGCATACAAGACTGCCCTCGGTCTTCGCCACCAACGTGTCAATGGAATGCCTCCTTGGTCTAAGGGTACAAATCACCATCGTCGAGCTAATTGAAGCCCACCATACCGCTCAAGCCCCCCGCCTTTATTGTTCGCTAACTGTATGGTCGTTAGGTCCTCCCTTCCATTGGCCATGATCCCTATTCTCATCCACCAAACCTTGTCTGAGTACCGCATGCCCTGCCTGCCTGCCTGCCTGCCGCATTGGACATAAATAACGCGTCATGCTGCATTATAGAACTGTCTACGGCAGACATTATTAGAAAGCCGTCACGTACGAATCAGGACACGACTGGCGACTCTTCAAGGTTCGTAATCCCACACTATCGCCAATGTGGGGTATATCGCGTACAGCGCGACTTTCGAAATCTATAACTCATGACAAGCTTCGTTTGATTGAATAAAGTGGAACCGCACAGAGTCTTCAAGGTGTTCTGAAACTCCGGTAACCACGCGAATGGCAAATCACGGCTCACGCTGGCTTTCCTGTGCACACAACTGTCTCCCGTGTCTGTTCTCACGCTACAAGTTTTTACGCAAAACACTGTTACTGCACCGTACTATGCCATTAAAGAAACGCCTGAGAAGATGTACAGGATTTAACGCATTTGATTCGCCTTGCTTCCACCATGAAGCCGTGCTCCGACAGAAAGGGGTGGGGGGCTTTGGTTCAGGACTCGTCGAGCGCTGAATCAGCGGCCGTGCTGGATAGAATATGCAAATGGGCGTTCAATGTCGTCGCGTTTGCCGAGCGTTGAAGGAATGTACATACCAGAATTTTTTTCTCATTAAGATTCGTCTAGGGAGGATTTCGTGTAGTTTGTTGCTCGAGAAGTTAGTTGTCTAAACTCCTACGATTTACACCAAACGTTTACCGTGCAATCAAACTGACGGCGAGTGCCGTAGCAACACACGCTGCTCCACCTCGTGGTGTAGTTCTGTGTTCTACTAGTTCGTTATGGTTCAAGTACTGCCCTGGCTCTTTTGCTCCAGCAGAAACTGCGACGTTTGACTACAATGATGCTGTCGCGTTTGGCTGGCACGCATGTTCTCTAGGCAGGCATCAGTAAACGGCTTGTATGCCCTTCTACGTGCTTCACTTTGACCTTATCACCTTGAGACGAGAGATATCACGAAAACCAATTGTCTCCCTAGAGCAGTCACATTCCCTTACATAAGCGTTTTCTTCAGCTACGCGAGATCAAACTCAAAGGGGTTGGCTTTTTTTCCTTACTTCCCATAAGATTGAAGATGATTTCTATAGCATTTTATTAGTAGTACTGCGCACAACTGAGTTGCCAATCCTGGTCCAGTGCGCCAACCACGTCACGTGCTAGCACGGCTGGTCCCGGCATTGGCTCCGCTGATTGAACTGGCTGACTTGTATATTTCGCTGTGTTGTGAGTGGGTTGTTAGATACAGTATAGCTAAGGAGATTGTTTAAACGGGGTATTTTACAAGGTGCATTTTTCGAGCATACGACTTTTCGCACCAGGGTAAGGGAGTCGAATAAATGCTCCAACAGCCGGGTAAACTCTTCAATGCGAAAAGTTTTTTTCCGAATTAACAAAGTGTCATGAATGTTTCGACGTTAACGAAAGCTATATCGTCAGTGCACACGGGCAATATATGAGCGAAGGTCCACCAGTCTTCGAGTCGCACACGTTCTTGTAAACATCTTGTTTACAATGTAGTTGTAGCTAGATGATTTGTAGCGAGAGAGGACCCGTGACTGTAGCAGTTTTATTATCCCCCTACTTCGTTTCCTAACCAGCTTGTCACATTGTAACATTCGAAGTTATTCTCTGTCGCAGAGCGCCGCTCAATCTTGTTACGGTGGCTGTGCTAAGTCGGAGCGGACCTTTTTACAATCTTGAGCGAGTTGTTCGCTGCATTGGTTAGGTATAACAAAAAAAATTGTTCAATCCGAAAAGTGCGGCGTGCCTGTAACGATGCTCTGCGTGTTGGTTCAATTTAGTTCCCCTAATTAGTAAAACTATTCGTACCCTTGCGCAAAGCGCTCATTATGCGTAGCGATACCTGCTCATTATGCATGCTATACCCGCGAGAATTCAGGTATAATAATGCCGTGAAACTTAGAGGCGAGAAAGTGGATATTCTATTATTAGGAATGTTACTTTGATGCTACTGTGAAAAAAAAAATGAAAGAAAGAAATTAACAAAGAAACAAGAAAGATAGAAAGAAAAAATAAAGAAAGGGAAAAAGTAAGACAGAAAAGAATTATTTTTTTCGGTTTGGTTCTCCCTTAGAATATCATATGGAGGAACCAAACCCGTTCCGCCAGAACACTAAAGATTTACGCCATTTCCCACTACAGAGAACCATATATGTATGAATGCTTGCACGTGTTCCTACGCAACTGGTCTATCACACTTTCTGGTCCGTTTATATTCTTCTAATAAGCTTTAGACCCCCTGAATACTTCTAACCAGCTGATCAGAGTTTCAACCAGCGAGCATGGCCGCCATCACTGCCCTCCATGTGTCACTTTTGCAGGACCCAGGTTTGCCCATGAAAGAGTTCAATTTTTTTTCTCGGCTGCAGCTTTGTGCCCTTCACCGTGAGTGCAACGTGAGATTGCGATCGTCCACCAGCAAGCCCACTCAAGCAATTTGGGTCATCTAGATAATCACGATTAGATTAATTGAAAAGGCAAGAAGGGTATCGATTACAGTCGCGCTTTATTGACAAGAATGCACAAAAGCCGGCAGAGAAGAATTCCGCGAAAAATGCGGGAAAAGACGGATGCTGGCAGTGGTTTCCACAAATAGAAATGATCAACGCGGATCACGCTTTCTAGATTCCCGAAACGAACAAAGACAAAGAATGAATTAGTATCGGATTATGCGGCCACCCCATTGTTTTAGTATCAACTTGTTTTGCGTTCTTCCTGCGCCTGACAAGTGAGATGTAAGGATTGGCCATGGAGCCCGAAATATTCGCCCCATCATTCTGGTGCGTGGCCGGAAGAACGGGAAAAAACGGATGAATGAAAGGAATGAATGAATGCACTTAACTACAAGGTGGTTAGCCAGATATCAGAGCAGCTGGCTTCCCAGCGCTGAAGCAACTGGAATGAAAGACGACTGCAAATAGATCCTACATATAAGAAAAAGGCACGAACTGCAGGGTCCATGCGGGAGAAGTTAGAGCCAAGCGGGAAAATGAATTGGAGTATAAGGCATGATTGAAATGGTGCCGGAAGTTGGGATGTGCTTTCTAGTTTATCGAAATGTTGTTGCTTGTGGTTTCTTCATTTATAGCTCGCGTCAATGTGTGATGAAAAGGCCCGGCTTCATGGGGAATGATTGAATGTTCCTAAGAAGCAAAGACGTTGGCTAAAAGGGCGTTTCAGTTATATCCTCCAGAGTCAGAAGAATGCACCAATGAAGAAAACTTTTGCAAAACGTAATATTTGACTCCCTGCCCTTAAAAATAAACGCAGGAAAATTACGAATGTGAAAAATCGCACGGTTGCCTTGGACTGTGATGGTACTCACTTGCTTACTCCTGATCATTCGAATCTCTAAGATTGAGTGCAACACAAAAAAAAAATCAGACCAAAATTACTTTCAGTACAATATACAAGGCATTCACAGGTAAAGATATGCACTATAAATGATGTCGTTCACGCTGCAACTAAGAAAAACAATTGGCCCAAATCTATGGTACACTGCAAATGTCGTCCAAAGACGATAGTCTTGCGTCTGGAGAGAGTGAACAAAACATTTGTTTGATGTTCTGCGCAACAAAATCCGTAAACGGCATTCTGGAGGCACTGTGTTAGAGTGCTTCGAGCGTGTAGCGGAGGCGAACGAGTGGATCGAGGCACGTTAGACAGGAGCGCCATCTGGCAGTTATCTTCGAAAACGAAGGCGTGCGCGCCCGCGGACAAAGGTGCGCCTGTCTCGGAGGTGATAAGGTGTAGAACGCAAAGCGGCGGGCAGGTGCCACCACCATGTCATCGGAGCTAGAGTTACTATATATGATATATATGCAGTAACTATATAATTACTATATATACAGTAATTACTATATATACAGTAACTTTAATCGGAGCAAAGCGTTGAAAATACTTACCTTTTTGAGCATCGCGTTGCACTGTCAGCGCAGCGCGATAAACGCTACAGTCCTTAAAGTTACTTGTGTGTACCTCTTGTAGTATAAAGGCAGACATACAAAACATGGACGCGTTGTTATGGCGCCTCAGATATGCGAAATAATTGCTTTTTTTAATTGACAATCACACAACTGTGAACGCTAAACCTCGAGCAATATTGGTGGGCGCTGCGGATGGGGTTGGCCGTTTGGTGCCGTTTGAGGTATCGTTAAGGGCGGACAAACAGGCAAATGTACCGAATGACAGACCAAGAAAGACTGTCAATCAATCAATCAATCAATCAATTAATCACAATCAATCAATCAAAGACTGTCGTCTTTAAAAAGCTTTCACCTACAACGACCACGCAGCCGATCGATCGCGCAATGTGCATCTGGGTGCTCGTGCAGTACTTTTTCTTCCCCCGTTTTGCGAATATCACATGACAAAAATTCTCAGGGCTTCGTGATAAGCAACTCATCCTTATTGTGCCAAGACAAATTTGGGCACGCGGAAATGGAACTGTAATGATGCGTAGCCTCTGAAACAACAATGCCCATGAAACGGGGTACCCAGCGACCGAGGAGGATATATAACCATTGTTACAGGAACCGTTTTGGTGACGTAAAAGGATGAGCAATAGTTCTTGCTTCACGCTGTAACTTTTAGCTCACTAAAACGATCTAGGACTAGAAAGCACTGCTTGCCAAGGCATGCTTCCAGCGTGACAAGTTGATCTTCATCCACTTGTCAACCCTCCCTCCTCCTCCTCCACAATTGGAGGGTGAGAGTTGAGTGCTTGGTTGAGGGGTTTTGAGTGCTTCATTTACTGGTCATCAAAAAGCGGCGGCAAAACTCCCCTGATACATTTACTCAGTCGGACCTACACACGATTGTTGTTTATTTTGCATTGCCATGGCGATGCAGGTTTTCAATAAAATAATGGCGGTAGAAGATGCGGGACGTTGCATTCGAATAACGGCTAACTCACACACCCTAACCTTTTATGTCCCGAAAAATGGGCACCAAAGAAAGACAGTGGGATCGGGCGTGTTGGTACAACTTGATAAAGAGTGCTTAGCCGCGTATGCGTCAGGAAGGAACAGAAAAGACCAGACAGAGCGCTGAATCTTATTTTATCTTCTATACCCTCCTGTCGTATGCGCTACTAAGCACTCTTCACCACAAAAGAGGTCTGTTAGAGAAGTGTCTTTTCGCTCCGTTATTGTTCTTGCCTCTATTACAAAGTCAGTTTTCTTTCTAACTCGACCAATTAGGGGGGAGGGGATGCAATTGGCTTTCTCTTTAGAAACGTTCCTGCACAAAATCACACGCACGAACTGGGAGTTCAAAGCGCCAAAAGAAAGTATAGAAATTTCAACGAATACAAGAAAACGTCGCAACGTACCAAGCGAGGGCCAGCAGTAGGGCAACATTGCTGCGGGAACCAAAGAAATGAGATGACAAGAGTGCCTTTCAAAGCTTATTCTCGCTCGTTGGTAAACCCTCTACGCGTAAATGAGAACATGCTCTACGTGATTATACAGCGCGAACCGCATCATCTCCAGGGCTTCCCATGTGCAGACACGCACCGACTGAAAAGAGACCTTCGCGAGTCACACGCGCACTTGTTTTGGAGCGACATCATAGCGGGATCAGGCGTGCATTCTGATGCGAGCCCCACGGTGTCAGAGCTGTTTCTTTTATTGTTGTTCGCGATAAGTGCCTGTTGGCAATTCCTGCTTCGAAGCGATTGACGCTTTCCTGCTGTGCTGCGCGCAGAAAACCATGTACCACATTCGCATTCGTGTCATTGGCGAAAGGACGAATCAGAATTTAGCGTTTCACACCGTGAAAACCCTAGCCCAGTGATTCTGTAAAAGCACATGTGTACTGGCTGGCAAGATTACGTGTTCACTAGATCACGTTTCTTACGTATTCATTTTTGGGAAAGCTTCAAGTTCCGGAACATGCCTGCGATGACATCAAGGTGAGATAATAATCGCCAATCTGCAGAACGTGGTGTTTGGAAACTGTGGCCGCATATGCACCATATTTAGTGATCGCTGAAAAAAAAAAAAAGAAAACATGACATTGGTCGAAACTTTTGTCTACCCGTTCTTGTGTGTATGTGGCGTGTGTGAAGCGAATGCCACCCAGTCGACTGAAAGTTTCCCGATTACGTTGTTTACCGAACCTTCCCCAAGTCTGCCGCAACAGCTCCAGCTACTGTTTGTTATCTCTAAACACAGTACGAAAGAAAAATTTCGATTAGGTTCACGCTATCATTTTTTCTTATTTTGTATTAGCGAGGCAAGCTACAGAAACACACAGCGAAGGGCACGTCTACCAGCACAGAGTGCTGTGTGACGTCAGCTATCTTCACCTCGTGTATAGCTGCTCTATGCGGTGCTATTACAAAGCGATAATTGCATGTGACCCACCCCAGACCACTATCCTTACCGACTGCGAAGGTTACTTCACAACGGTTACTTTCCTCGTGAAGAACTACAGCGAAAGGGTGACGTCAGACTCCAACAATAGATTCGCTGCCTGGTTCTTTTTTTTTTTCAAGCGTCTTTCGTAGAATTATTCCTGTTGTGGAAATTCTGGAGCGCTGGTGCTTAAAAGACTGCGCAAGCTTCTCTTGGCTTCCTCATTCTGATGTGGGAAGCTGGTGCAGAAGCTGATGCAAGCTGCCCGCAAGGCTCTGGATTCGTTGAGCAATCAAGCACGGCTCGAAGCGGTGGCGGCGATGTTTCGGGTACGAGAAACGCCTCTCGTGTTAGCCGCTTTTCCGACGCAGCGTCGTAATTAGGCGGCGGCATCGAAATGCAGCGTCTCAGTGTAAGAATCGAGGTCTCGGGGGAAAAAAAGTATATAACGAGCAGTTATACCCTCTCTCTTCCATCCCTCACTCCGCCATTATTTTTGCATAGCGTGATCGCAAGCGCGTTCTTGGTGTACCCGGCCGAGCCATGTTTTTTTGTTTTTTTTTTGCTACTCCGTCCCCATTTCCTCCTGTGAATAAGTGAAATAAGCGAAGAAGAATAGCCAAAATGTTGATGTCTTAACAAAACGATTAGGAGAGGAATGACGTAATAAAATAACATGTGGGGTTTCGTGTCCTCAAACATGAATATGATTATGAGAGATGCTGTAGTGGAGTATTCCGGAAAAATCGGGCCCACTGGTGTACTCACCATTTTGCCGCCTTCGAAATGCAAACCCAGCCGAACCAGACTTCAGAGTTTCTGAAGGAGTTAAAAAATAATCTCTCATTGCGAAGTGGCCAGCCTTACTTGGCCCAATACACACTGTTATGCAGGCCCACTTATTATTTTTGCAGAACTTGAGTACCAACAAGACCATATTTCAGAGAAGGAGGAAGGCGTCAAAGAAAGAAATATTTTAACAGGCGATCTCGTTCGTGGCAAAGCTTCGACAAGCTTACTTGTCTTCCCCGGAGGAATCAGTAATAGTTCATTGAAGAAAGGTCAACTAGACAAATATTTATCTTGAATGACAGTGTCAGAATAATCAGAATAACGAGCCACGCAGTTTCAAACTGGCCACCCACATTTCTAAGGACAGAACGATCGTAGCATTTCTTCAAATTATCTGAAGCGCATGTCAAAATTTAAAGACGACAATATGTCACCGTACGAACATGCACTGGAGCCTTCCATTGCGAGTTTTGTCGTCGGCAGTAGACTGGCTGTTGTCTTGATGAACTAATCGATCGATCGATTGATTGATTGATTGATTGATATGTGGGGTTTAACGCCCCAAAATCACCATATGAATATGAGAGACGTCGTAGTAGAGGGCTTCGAAAATTTCGATCACCTGGGGTTCTTTAACGTGCCCTCAAATCTGAGCCCATGGGCCTACAGCATTTTCGCCTCCATCGAAAATGCAACCGGGATTTGATCCCACGACCAGCAGGTCAGCAGCCGAGTACCTAGGCATTAGACCACCGCGGCAGGGCATCACGATAAATTAGTCTCCCGACACTGCTTGTAAACAATTTAGTTTTTTTCATGCTTTCGTGCAAGATGATTGCCTCTTCAAAGAATAAAAATAAATGTTCTTGCTCACCCTTTGCCGCGAGGAAACATTGCAGATTCTGCGTGAACGTGAAATTCCGGATGTACCACAACACGGAGCAGCGCCAGCCACGCGACGCTTCAATTTGGCCATCATCGTCCAACACTTCGTTCACCCACAGGTGCCGTGCAAACATTAGGAGCTGCGGCAGTAGTGCACTGCCTCCAGAGCCAAAGCGGCCACAGCAGCCGGTTTAGCTTATATGGAAGCAGATGACGCAAACGACGGCATGCCGCTGCGCCGTCCTTTGGTGCATTGCGTAAGGTGTTCTCGTTTTCATTTCTTTGCAAAAAAAAAAAACGGCAAATTGTTGGCAGCCGTGAGGGAAGCGTAGTGTTACTGCTATGTGCTGTTTTTTTTTTCAGCCTGATCCCGTGCACAGCCCTGGCCAATGCGGCCACATAAAATGCTTGGCGAAAACAACGAAAGCAAGGAAGTGGTTGAGCGAAACTGCACGCCTGTAGGGTGGGTCGCTTCGCTCACTAAGTGATCACATTTTATCACACTCGGGCTAACGCAGCAGCAAGATGCTTATATATATATATATATATATATATATATATATATATATATATATATATATATATATATATATATATATATATATATATATATATATATATATATATATATATTTGTGTGTGTGTGTGTGTGTGTGTGTGTGTGTGTGTCAACGAATGGGTCCGGCATTGTTCGCACTCTGAGGCTGAGCACAAACGCTCGAGCCGAATGTCCACCTCGATGCCGGGGGACAACCAGAGGAGCCATTCTCGCGGTGTTCGATTCATGGACATGTCCTATTGACCGGGGCGCATTCAGTTAATAAAAAAAACGGTAAGTCGTGACAACACGGCGCGCTTGAACATGTCGGCGTTTTTAAAACGTCGGTGCACTGAACCCGCCAGCACAATCCGAGCGTCGAAAGAACCTAATAGGGCGAAGTGTAGATTAACAAAACTCCTAAATAAACTTGACTTGCGCTGCATTTCCTATGGAGGCGGAAATGCTGTAGGCCCGTGTACTCAGATTTGGGTGCACGTTAAAGAACCCTAGCTAGGTGGTCAAAATTTCCGGAGCCCTCCACTACGGCGTCTCTCATAATCAAATGGTGGTTTTGGGACGTTAAACCACATAAATCAATCAAATAAACTTGACTCGTCTGTGCGTTCGTATGATCGTGTTGGGTTGTTTTAAGAGCGATGTAAGGAATGCGTACAGATGTATATAAGGGGCGTCAGGGGGGAGGCAGCGTTATGCTCAATTAAACCGCTAATGTAATTAGAATCTATGCACAGCCTCAGACAGGTGCGTCTAAAAGCGGATCTCGGGGTACAGCATTCGTTGTGTGGAAATGCATTCCCTCTATCTAATTTCTTCTGAGAGTTGTGAAAGCTGCGTGGCGTATAAGTAACGTTGCGGAAGAAAGACCGGAAACAGGTGGCGAGCTCCCACCAATCAGGGGAAGCTTAATTAGACATGCCCACGGATTAGGAAGTTATACGGAGCACTTAGCTGATACAGCCTTTATGCTGTAGCACAAAAGCAGTCTGCCATGACGAAAAAAAAAATCACAGCGTATCCACGGAGTCAATCATGATGAGTGGAGTGAAATGTGCATCTGTCCGTCCACGTGTCTGTCCGTCCGTGCGTCTATCCATTCGTTCATTCGTGCTTCCGTCGTCCCGCCCATGTATCCCTGCTTCCGTCCCTACGTCCTTGAATCCGTCCATTTCTGCTCCCGTACGTCCGTTAAATCATGCTTTTGTCTGTCCGTCCATCCGTTCCTGCTTCCGTCCGTACGTGCGTGAATCCGTCCGTCCGTGCTTTCATTCGTGCCTCCGTCCGTCCATCCGTCCGATTGTCTGTCTGTCTGTCTGTCTGTCTGTCTGTCCGTCCGTCCGTCCGTCCGTCCGTCCGTCCATCCGTCCGTCCGTCTGTCCGTCTGTCCATCCGTCCGTCCGTCTTTCTGCCTGTCTGTCTGTCTGTCCGTCCGTCTGTCAGTCAGTCAGTCAGTCAGTCAGTCAGTCAGTCAGTCAGTCAGTCAGTCAGTCAGTCAGTCAGTCAGTTAGTCAGACAGTCAGTCAGTCAGTCAGTCAGTCAGTCAGTCAGTTCGCCCGTCCATCTGTCTGTCTGTCTGTCTGTCTGTCTGTCTGTCTGTCTGTCTGTCTGTAATAGATAGATAGATAGATAGATAGATAGATAGATAGATAGATAGATAGATAGATAGATAGATAGATAGATAGATAGATAGATAGATAGATAGATAGATAGAAAAGTAGAAAGGGAAATACACGCACGCGAAACATCGCTTAGCCCCAATTCTCCAATAGTAGCTGGGCTCCTATCCAACAAAGTCTAGCACCAAACTGTAGCACACGCCATCCATTAGTGTCCACTTTAGGCCAGTGTTGAATGAGACTATGCTTTGCTGTCGGCTCACTGGGCTTGTGCCATTCCGACAACGAGTGTACCTGCCTGAATTCAACAAACACGCAGCACTTCAATACGCATCCGGCTATATATAATGCGGACACACAGCCCAACCGAGCTTCAGGCAACTAATACACAACAATCGTGAACTATAGGGAAAAAAACTGGAAAAAGCACTTAAGCTTAGAAAATGGCGTTACTGTACCAGCACCACTTGGACAAGGTCAATCATGTTCTCGATCTAGAGCACTTTTTGTCGTGCTCTCGTGTTACCCTACAGAAAGTAATTACTTCAATCTTATTTTTTTTCTGATGAGGCCCTTATATGGGAGTCGAATCACATTCCGCCTTCGCGTGCCAGAGCTGACGTCGACGGCTGCTTTGTGAACGCACTGAAATGAGTTCTGGATTGCGAATTGACTTGACAAGGCGGAACTTATCGATCTGTACAAACCTTCTCAGGCAAGCGACAGCTTTCTTTGAAGCAGCACGCAAGAAAGTGCAGGTGAAAGTACCAAAAAACATCAAAACGATCTCAATTGAAGATTTTCGTTGCAAGTACTTTCAGGATTCCATGATTGCCTCAATGCTGGAGCACCTGTGGAGCTTCTTTCGTAGGAGTGTTTATAATATCAGCAGCCATGCTGTAAAAGGTGCGTGATGGTCTTAATGTGTCTTTGTGAGCCACGTGTGCTCTTTAAAAGGCCTGCTGTCAAATTTTGTTTCACGTCCTCCTTTTTGCTGCCTTCCGTAACGAGCCGGGCTTGAGACACCATGAGAATGTTGCTGTTTTAGTCAGCGTTAAAAATATTTGAATTGGTTAACATGGCAGAATTTACGTGGAAAAAAATCATTGATTACTTGAGCAACTTTTTGTTTTATGGGCATTTTCGTGCTCACTGTTGCTCTTTATTGCATTTGTACTGCTAGAGACAACATAGTGGAAAGTGCAATGTGTAAATAATATCGTCGTTCTTACTGTGTCCGTCATCATCAGCGGCAGCAGGGATGGTTGTGGTAGTAGAGAAGTAAAAAAGTATTGCAGTTGCTCATGTTGTTATTGCTGTTGTCACTGCGATCGTCACCCAAGTAGTAGTAGTAGTAGTAGTAGTAGTAGTAGTAGTAGTAGTAGTAGTAGTAGAAGTAGTAGTAGTAGTGGTAGTAGTAGTAGTAGTAGTAGTAGTGGTAGTAGTAGTAGTAGAAGAAGAAGTAGTAGTAGTGGTAGTAGTAGTAGTAGTATGATGTAGACGAAGAATAGTTGTAGAGGTAGTTGTGGTTCTAGCAGCACCACCTGTAAGTGTAATGATGGTGGTTCCTGTTTTATGGCTGGTGGCACTATTGATCCTTGTGGAGGTGGACAAATGTTGGGGTAAAATCTTGCGGAATGCTTCAGCTTCATCTTCAACAGTACCACTCGATAGTGTAGTCAAGCCCAGTGCGCAACACCTTCAACAATGCCGAATGGAAAGGAGACCTTACGTTAGTGCATCTCGTTCAAACTACCTAGAATTGATACACAAGTGCAGTTGCGAACGGCCAGAGTGGTATAATTCTTTCTTTCTTTTTAAAATTGAAGTACAACTATGTGTCCGTAAAGGTGCGGTGCGCATCTGCGCAGCGAAACACTCTGTAATGGGTTGATAGCTTTATAGCCCTCGCTCGTTGCGTAATTGACATGTCTTCGCACCTAGCAGAATTCTACGATTCTGCCATGCAATATTGCATACTATCAACGCTACTTGCCATTGTTATAGCGCTCTCTTACGAAGTAATGTCAGAAGCAGGCGTATCTTGATGGTAGCTGATGCCTAATTGTCACGCAAATAGCCTGGCTTCAAATTTCATTCGGACTGACGATTTTTTTTTTACAATTTGCTCAGTTTCAACTATCACAAATAGCCGCTCATGGACAACACCGATTGGTCGCTCCCGACCAACGACACCACAAAAACATCCTGATTTCTGTAGGACGAGCCCTTTGCGAGCACCTCGTTAAAAATGAGTTGGTTTTAGTCGATGGCAAACTGCCTTCTTCATAATTCAACGAGCGGGTGACACCAGTCTGCAAGACACACACTAAAAAACCGTTAGAAATTGTATCTAGCGAAAATAATTACGTGAATGGATTATCAAGGCAGAGCGCAGACGTGAATAGGGTCCCTAAATTAGATGTAGTTCGGGACCTTTAACGTCGTTGTAGCTTTCTTCAGCTGCGAATCATGAAAGCACCCGCTTGAAAATTCCGGCCATGGCCCGTCTTGCAGTCGCTTCTGGTACACCACTGACTAAGTAAGCTGAAGCTTTGGAATCAGTTTCCTTCGCTTGATGTAAGCGGGCACTGTGTGAAGGACTTCAACTGTGTGATTTAGAATGAAGGCAGCCGTCCTGTACCGGTCTTTATTTACGTATACCTCAGTAACACAGTTCTTACCATGGACACCATGGTGCAATGGTAGTTCGGTTGTTCGACTAACCAAAGCACGTGGCAGAGAATCATGACCGCATTAGTGACATTGACATACAAGCGGAATGGGAGAGGCTTGTTTGTTTAGAATTAGACCCACGTTGAGGACCACCTGATAGACGAAATTTCTGAAGCCCTCAACTACGGCAACCCTGAGAACCATATCGCAGTCTACGGACGTAAGTACCAACAAATAATAAATGCTGTAGTGCCCAACTGCTCACTCAATGGTCGGGAGTTCAATCCTGGCAGCGGAAGTGGCATTTCGCCTTTGGCGTAATGCGAGAGTCCCTTGACCTGTGTGCTGTCAGAGCAAGGCAAATGCACCAGATTGTCGGAATTTGCGGAGCCTTCCAGAACGGTGTGCCTCCTAACTATGTCGTGGTTTTGGCACGTAAAACTTGCGATTTCATCCAAAATTAAACTTCATCTTGAAACTTTAAAGAAAAGACAGAGCACCTTGGCCTCACCATTGCTTAGCTGTGGTGAAATGTTTCTTCGCATGAGGCAAAATTGTAAACCAACACAATAAGTATTATCGACTCGTGTACACTTCTCTAGCGTTACCTCCACCACGTATGACACATCGGTTGTTACCACGCTTGTTTGAGAGCGAACTCGGAAGCGAACAAGCGTCATGAACGGGTGATGACGCTTGTTTGAGAGCGACCACGCTTGTTTGAGAGCGAACTCTGAAGCGAACAAGCGTCATGAACGGGTGATGACGCTTGTTTGAGAGCGACACGCTTGTTTGAGAGCGAACTCTGAAGCGAACAAGCGTCATGAACGGGTGATGACGCTTGTTTGAGAGCGACCACGCTTGTTTGAGAGCGAACTCTGAAGCGAACAATCGTCATGAACGGGTGATGACGCTTGTTTGAGAGCGACCACGCTTGTTTGAGAGCGAACTCTGAAGCGAACAATCGTCATGAACGGGTGATGACGCTTGTTTGAGAGCGACCACGCTTGTTTGAGAGCGAACTCTGAAGCGAACAAGCGTCATGAACGGGTGATGACGCTTGTTTGAGAGCGACCACGCTTGTTTGAGAGCGAACTCGGAAGCGAACAAGCGTCATGAACGGGTGATGACGCTTGTTTGAGAGCGACCACGCTTGTTTCAGAGCGAACTCTGAAGCGAACAAGCGTCATGAACGGGTGATGACGCTTGTTTGAGAGCGACCACGCTTGTTTGAGAGCGAACTCGGAAGCGAACAAGCGTCATGAACGGGTGATGACGCTTGTTTGAGAGCGACCACGCTTGTTTGAGAGCGAACTCTGAAGCGAACAAGCGTCATGAACGGGTGATGACGCTTGTTTGAGAGCGACCACGCTTGTTTGAGAGCGAACTCTGAAGCGAACAATCGTCATGAACGGGTGATGACGCTTGTTTGAGAGCGACCACGCTTGTTTGAGAGCGAACTCTGAAGCGAACAAGCGTCATGAACGGGTGATGACGCTTGTTTGAGAGCGACCACGCTTGTTTGAGAGCGAACTCGGAAGCGAACAAGCGTCATGAACGGGTGATGACGCTTGTTTGAGAGCGACCACGCTTGTTTGAGAGCGAACTCGGAAGCGAACAATCGTCATGAACGGGTGATGACGCAAACACTAAAGAAAACGATGGTGATTATTACTGGACAAACATACGATGACGACTGATTCTTGCATAAATGACGATGAAGTGCGTAATAGTTGTCTGCGTTATTCTTATGATTTAATTATTGGTTCTTAACCAGTAATTACAGCCATCTTGAGAATATTTTGTACCTAGCTGTAACCTACGTTTCAAGGATTGTTTAGAAAAAGATGACCGTATTCTTGAAAAATACGAAATATATACATGTTATCCATCTTATCTGTATCACTTTCTATTCCAGATTCCTCCACAGAAAAACAAACCCATATGCCAAAATAGAGTGGAAATTTTCAGTTTGTGCTGACCAATGAAATGGAATAAAAAACTTTAATTGAATGGAATGAAAAAAACTTCATTTCTGCTGACCAAACTCTACATATTTACCTGTGATAGCAGCGGCTAACATTTATTATCATTAGGCCGGCCAAGCTTTGTGAATAGCCAAGCTACGCTCGCAAACTCAACATTAAAAAATTCATTTCAAGGCATGCCGTGATTATTGGCATCGCGTTCAAACCCGTTTCCGCAACGCAAACTCATCTTGCTATTCTGGTGAATTTTCGCTCAGTATGAAAGAATGTACACACGGAGGGGGGGGGGGGGGGCAGCTTTTATTTAGAGAATACGCAGTGTGCACAACAACGTTTAACGTATTCGTAGTCTTGTGCCCTCTTCACCCAAGACTAAGGAAGGGCGGTGAAAGAAATGGTAGGTGTTGAAAGCGTTTGTCTCGTGAATGCATTCATTTAAATGGGTTGCGCGTAAACTCAACGCCCCTTTCAGAAGCATTCTCCATTCCAGTGATATACGGGACACATGGTGAGTCGCAAAATTACCGGCTGCAAACTTTAAACGGCTTCGATAAATCACACAAATGCGTACCATGGTGGCTATCCGCCTGTTCGTGTGCTTTGCTCTTTAAGAGAAAAAAATATTTAGCGCAAATCAACCCACGCACAGACAAAGGGGATGGGACTGCACTCTTTGTCTGCCCATGCGTTCCCATGCGCTAAAATGATTTTCCTCCAAGAAGCGATGATACAACTGCCTCAAGGAAACACACTGCTTTGCACTTCTTCGTCTGCACTCTTTCAGAATGAAGCAGACGACGCGGAACGACACGCCCAACAACCAGCTGATGTTCCTTTGTTCACTCGCGTTGTCTGCCATCTGTAGAAGCAGGACGCCAGGAGTAAACTTTCCATGAACAGTGCTGAAAATAAGGAAGCGAAAATATGCTGATGCTCGTTCAAAAAATGTGTCTGAAAGAAGACGCGAAAGCACGTCTGATGTGCACGAGAACGAAACCCCATCGAAAATAAATGGTATGCTCCTAACTGCGGACAGGCTTAGGACACTGCCCTGTCGTGGTCCCATTCATCGTGTGGCTGTCTCGCAGTCTTGTGTGCCGTGTTGTACCACAGGTGCAACGATAGTTGCAATGTAGGCTCGTGTTGGTGATGCATTTGAAATAATGTTTTGTAGCGCGAGACGAAATACGGAAACAGGAAGGAACAGACGGAAAGGATTTAGTGCTCTGTCCTCTCCGTCTGTTACTTACTGTTTCCGTATTCACCCTCACGCTAAAAATTATATTTTTTTTTTTCAAACGCAGGTGCCACATTTGCTGCACATATTTCCCGAGTTCATGCTGCGCGATTCGCTGAACAAACTACACGGAAGACCTTTATCGGAAGAGAAGACCCTCGCATCACGGCATAACACGATCGTGGCTTTACACCAGAATATATATTCTGAGTGGGTGAGTTTTAGAAACAGATAAGAATAAGTTGCCTGCAGCCATGCTTCCTTCATAAGCACTTTAAGAATATTGGATAAAATACAGGAGACAGATCAATATATTCTCAACCTGAACAAACAATAGCACGCACAAGCAATAGCACGCAAGCAATAGCACGCAAGATATAGCACGCACAAAAATAAAAAAAGAAATGCCATCATGGGATCAACTTTTCATTTAAATCACAACGTCAGAGAGTCTTTAATAAAAGTTGATACATTTATTGAATGAGATACCTCGAAGTAGTGAGAGATTTGCCGCATTGTGCCCGGAGGCTAGAGAAAAAAAACTATCCGAAACCTAATTTATTACACGTGCACAGTGACGCGATTTTGCACTTATATTGCTCGCCTGGTGTGTGTGTGTTGCTCGCCTGGTGTGTGTGTGTGTGTGTGTGTGTAAGAGCCTTACTTTGATATATCAGACACCCAACGCACAAGGCTCTGGTTGGCGGTACGCTGATCTGGATGCAATTTGTTTATGCCCCTGCACACAATAATGAAGCAGTAAGGCTTTAAAACAAACCTTTAAAAATGCTTTTGTGGGCCATATTCACGAGCAGCCTTATACACGGTCTGCTGCGTATCTCTAGAAGGCAGCCAACACATGTGCCGCTCGTTGTGTTCATTGGGGCGCACTCTCGAAGTATCTCCTGATATCTCTTTCAAAGCACAACACCCATATTTATTATCGTTGAAATCTAAATTGCGGGTATTTTTACGGCAGTGTTCGTACGTTCTGGCATATTATACTATCTCTCGCCCCTGCTACAGTGGGAAACACTTATTGCAGTCGCGCAGGCAGCCTTGATAAGACAAGCTGCATTGGTCACGCAACTGGAGACAGCGTTAAAAAGAGTTTCCGATGATATAAGACACGTCCTACGTAAGTGGAGCCGTATAGGCTTGTGAGTTTTGTGAGCCGTGAATGATGACCGCTGATAGAGTGTCAGCGAGCGTGCCTCACCAACGCGGCACTGATACAACAACAAAACTGACTACAGTGCAGGATTCTATCATTATATTGATTTCACAGTATGAAAAAAATGATTGATTTGGTAATAGTGCCTTTCAGTTGTTAGAAAGTGACCTCTATTTTTCTCTCGATAGTGCAAGAACAGAGAAATATGCCTAGCACTTGCAGAGATGAAAATTAGAGGTTATTAAAAGTCATGTCACCAATCTCCAGCTCTAAGTCTCCGCAGTGCGAGGACTATAGCACTAAAGCTCTCGTCCTGACCTCCTAGTGTTCGGCTAGCCGCAAGCTCGGTGAGTTCAATATCAGGATTGAAGTGGATAACTAAACATCCCTACATTGAATGAATATCAATTGCCGAGAAAGACGGAGTATGGATTCAACATTGCAGTCTCCCTCGAATTCTCTATAGCGCGTTGTAGGAAACGTTGGACTGGGCGTTTGCTTTGTGACAAAGCTCAAGCTTCTGTATTTATTTGAAGTGGAATCACGCAGCCTATGCAAACGAATTTCTCAAAATAATCTTGGCTCCACAGCGACCAAAGGCGGCAAACAATACAGAATGCCTGCAACGATTTTTCGGAATGGGTGTTAGTTTTTGTACCACCTCCGCAGCTCGCTTGTCGGGTATGGTTTCACTACGTTGTGCGCTCACGAAAGCGAGTAAGAGCTCGCGTGCGCTCAGCATGTTGTCGAGTTCCAGTGACAGTCGCAGTCGCGTTGTCGCTCTGTTACAAAGTTTTATCTATTTACTTGATTTTTCGGTGCAAGGGCCTGCAAACAAACCAGAGCCGTAGGAAGGTTTCGAGCGGTACATCGCAAAACAAAACCTACAAAGAGGCGAGTTGGGGTAAAACAAAAGACGAGAAAGCACGATTCGGGAAGTGTCAAAGTGTTTGCGTGGCGCGAACGAAAATCGCACTTCAGGCGTGCAACGCGCAACCGAGAAAACGAGCGAAACACGCACATAAAGAAACAAATGAATAAGCAGCACAAACACTTCCTTGTACACACATTTTCTGAAACGTGAGACCCTTTCAAGCTGTTTCAGATATCAAAGCTTGTTGTTTCGCAAAAGAGGTATGAACTGACGAAATAAAGAATGAAAGCACAACGAAGCAGATACAGTGCCAAAATTAGTAGATGCAGTAAATTAGAAAAATAAGGAAAATACATTTACATGAACAACGTACCTAAAATGAGACAATAGTATTGAAACAAAGATAGAACTCAGTAAAAAAATGAGAAAATATTCAATCTCAAAGGAAAGAAGGCAAGAAAAAAAGTAAGAAAGAAAGAGAAAAACAAGAAGAAAGAAAAAAAGAAAGAAAAGAAAGAACGAAAAAAAGAAAGAAAGAAAAAAAAAGAAATAAATAAATAAAGAAAGAAAGAAAGAAAGAAAGAAAGAAAGAAAGAAAGGAAGAAAGAAAGGGCAGATGTGACCATAAGATGACTGTGCAAATTCCCTCACTGTCAGCAGATTCCGCGATTTAGTTTCTCATAACAAAAAAGAACACTTTTTTTTTTCAATCCGCATCCAAAGCTCCTGTTCACAACTGATGTTGCTGCTTTTTTTAAATTCAGCTCTTTTTTTGTTCGATTCCATCTTTGTAACATAAGAAATATTCTGAAGTATTTTGCTTTGCAAGAACGTCAGCCCCAACACAAACATGACATACTAGAAAGAATAAAGAAAAAGATGGTGAACAAGTTCCTTTCGATGCAACCACAACTGTAGAATGGAGCAAGTGCATCGACGGATTTCGAGTGGGTGCTGTAGGAAAGAGACGGCTTAGCTAATTGTGTTGGACGTGAGGTTTTCAATCAAGAAACCAGAACACAACAATCCTTCTGGTAACCCTTTTGTGGCCTTCTGTGTATCCATTTGTAGGTATGTTTTTCTATTTGCTCATGTCGCAAGAGGTAATGAATAATAGGAGGGAATCCCTCCCTCCCTCCCTCCCTCCCTCCCTCCCTCCCTCCCTCCATCCATCCATCCATCCATCCATCCATCCATCCATCCATCCATCCATCCATCCATCCATCCATCCATCCATCCATCCATCCATCCATCCATCCATCCATCCATCCATCCATCCATCCATCCATCCATCCATCCATCCATCCATCCATCCATCCATCCATCCATCCATCCATCCATCCATCCATCCATCCATCCATCCATCCATCCATCCATCCATCCATCCATCCATCCATCCATCCATCCATCCATCCATCCATCCATCCATCCATCCATCCATCCATCCATCCATCCATCCATCCATCCATCCATCCATCCATCCATCTATCTATCTATCTATCTATCTATCTATCTATCTATCTATCTATCTATCTATCTATCTATCTATCTATCTATCTATCTATCTATCTATCTATCTATCTATCTATCTATCTATCTATCTATCTATCTATCTATCTATCTATCTATACTCCCACTTTTTCTCCTTGCAAAATAAAAAAATGATGTAGGAAGGTCTGAGTTTATGGCGAACATAATTTACTGGTAGTCCCATTATTAACGGGACTGTCATATTATAGCAGCTAACGGGAACGTGCACAAAGCAATGGCAGATAGCTCTAACCACCACTGAGATATACCGATTGTAGTTATCCGTAGTCGGCCGTAGTCAACAGGAGTCAATATTGGCCCGCACTGCACCGAAGTTCTAGGCCATATGTTAGTGAATGCAGTGAATGTCTCGCAAACAGTGACATGCAGCTTCTCATTTGCAGTTACATAGCCAACTCATTGAAAATACAGTGCAGAGCAACCTGGCTTACCAAATTGATAGAACTTGCAGCAAGAAGTAAGAGATGCCTGTTTGCTTTGCCAGCCTCTTTCATCTCTGTCTAACTGGCCTGCTAGCAGTTCCGAAATCACTAGATCATGTTTACACCCAACTGGTTATAACCCGTGTTCCTGGAAGTACCGAAATGTTGGAGAGGAATATACAAACAACATATTATCCTATGTGGTCTATTTCCTTTTTTTTTTATGTCGGTCACGTCCTAAACATTTCCTCCGAATAAACCAAGTAGCCCAAAAACACGTTCATGACACAAAAAGTTGCCATTCACTCCAGTCCCTGAAGCACACGCTTACATTGAGAGCAGATTCTCTGCTAAGTTTGAGTGCCTCAGAAAGAACACGAGAACAAGAAAGAGAGTGGAAAATGACACCCCGGCGAAATACAGGAGGCTTCCAAGAAAGAAATGATGAATGACAGAGATTGATTAGAATTTTGTTTTCTATGACTCGGCTCTTTGCTTGTTTGTTTTGATCCATCCTATTTTTTGTGGCAAGGCCGGAACAGAGATAGTTACAGTGTACGCGAAGGACCTACTAATACTATTCAAGGGAACACATAAAGCTCTGAGAAAAAAAGGAAACAGGCTGCCTCACTTCCGTGTTAGACCGGAAGTGAGAGTAGCCCGGAAAAGGTGAAAAAGAAGGAAGTAAAAAGGCGGAAGGGTAACTTGGGGCGACAATTGTGTTTTATAAAGAGAGGGAGATGGCGAAACTTGTGTAGACGAAATGAATGAAGACATGTTCGCATCGCTCATGAAAAACCGAAACCGTACAAAGGAGAGACAGCGTTGAGAAAGAGTTTACTCGGAAACAGATGAAAGCTGATAACGTGCAGGTTCACACCGGATGCTTGGAGATCTAAGGAAGTTGCCCCGAAGCGGCGACAAAATAGCTGACCACACTGGCAGACTTCACAGCATGGCCGGTACAATCAAGACGTCTTTTTCAGAAAAAAGCAAGCCCATGGCAAGGACGAACACTTGAGTGCCCCTTGACGCGGTCGCAGATTAGGTGAATAACGCCATGCAGAAAAACAAAATACGTGGAACATCACAACGACGGCGATGCTCAGAACCCACCAAGAGTGTGCATAGAGTATCTACGCAAGTAGAGTTGGCGCAGAAATAATTTAAACTTTTTTTTCTTCAGCCTTCACTCAATTGCTTCGTTTCTGCACTTTAGTTTGTAAATTTTTTTATTTAAATTTACTCCCGTCTCATTGCGAGACATTGAAGGGGTGGCTACAGAATCTTCTTGGAAATCAGGCATAACATGAAACAAATTAGCATACAAAATGAGCGCTAAACTTCGTGAAATAACAAGCATATAAAAAAAGTTATGCGAATGCGCTGGAAGCAAATCAACGTTGCATCAAAACGCTTGTTAGATGGCAACAAATGTACAAAAAATATACAAAAAATATACAAATAGCACACAACTCATTTAGGACTCCGGAAGCACGTGCTGATGAATTCGTCATCAGCTAATTCACCTGTGATCATGCTGTTTCGCTTGAGCTCATATCTCAGTAGTTGCACCGGGGGATTACGGCGTAACCCACAGACCGCGAATTCTGCAAACAGCGGTGCAGCTCAAATGACCGAGGCTTTCGTCAACGCTCGCCTTATTCTATAAAAAGAATCTCATAGAGTGCAGTCCATACTGGCTTGTTTATTCCTAATGAGCACGCTTGTTTCTCTCAAGGCAGGTCAAAATGTTTCACGGGATTTTTCTTTCATATGGCGCAGATTCATACCGAGACTAGCTCAAACGCGGCTCTAGTGGCACATACGCACTCTGAGCTTCCCGGTCCCCCTCCTTTCTCTCTCTCCCTATTTCAAAGTCGCTCATTACTTTTTCCAGTGTTGGGCAGCGTATTGGTCCTTGTAGCCTCGTTGACATCCCGGTCGTTTCTTTCTCTCCTGTTCGTTCTTTCAACTTTCCTCTAAAAGAGTAATGATAAATTGTTATAATGACAATTTATCAAAAAGTCCCATCATACCAAGAAGGCACGAGTCTCCAACCGATCTCACAACACGTGAACAGTGACATAACGAAGGAAGAGCGACTCTATTTGGAAGGCGCTCCAAACAGTTCAAACGTCAACGGAAAACGGAAGGGTCTTTGTTATAACCCAGATGGTTTTGACGTGGTAGCGTGACCACCGAGCGAATGGTTACTATTGCGAGCTGCGTTCGAATCACTACGCTGAACATTACACTTGTGTGTGGGACTAATCTATTAATACTAACTTTTGGTATGTGCCGAAACTGACTGCATCGCGAATCTAAATATCTGTACTGAGTGAAGGGAAAGATAGCGCAAATTGTTACTAGTGAAATGTATTTTAACTACCACACTGCCACTGCGACGTCTGGCCGTAACACGTGAAGCCACTTCCCGAGTTTTATGCTGACATCGCTTCTGATTACGCCGTCGATTTCCCTCGGTCTCGCGGCATTCTCCTACAAGGACAACTTTAGTCTACGTTTCGAACATGACAATATCGGCATTTCTGGATGCTACGGTGGGGATGGTAAAACTTTGGCGAACGAAATCCAACATTGGACTGCGTTACCCAGTATACCAGCCCGCGAGCAATTAAAATCACCCAGAAGATGGTCAATCACGGTTATCAGTGGATAGACAGGGCGTACATCTCGGACATCACTCATACTTTCTAATACATTTTAGCAAGAGCAAAAGAAGTAGTAACACAAAGCCCATGCACATATTCGGACCATATTCGCTATCCCGTGTTATCCCAACATTTTGTTTTCCTTCTCTTCCTTGTTGACTTAAGCGTTACATTGTGGATGAAACTATACGGACACTAGACGGGCATTTGCCGTTCGTTCAGTATAACCTCCGAATAAATTGCACCTACCCGCGCATGCATGTTGTACCCACTGGTAAAAAAACGCGCGAAGTGACGCAACGAACGCTCCTGAAGCAGATATTGAATGAACCAAACCGAAACCATCTCATCGAAGGCGCATGTGATAACAACGCCAAGAGTTCGATGCCCGCCATGGTTGTTACTGAGGCAGATAGAAAACGCCCATCTCGTCTTGAAGGAGCGTGACCTAGTGCGGAGAGGGGGTCACTTTTGGAGAAACTGTAAGCTTTTGTTTAAGGATGCGGTCATGCAACAAAGGTCCTATACCTTTCTACATAATCTGCGCTCAACATGAAAAAAACTGTGCGAAAAGAGCATCTCTCCCTGAAACGGCCATAGTCTACACCAGCACTTTAACGCGATAGTGGTAGAGAGCTCATGTCGCGGAAGCTCCCCAATCGGCATCGGCACCGTTGGTTGTGAGCGAAAAATAGTCCGTGAGCGAAAACTCGAGAAAGAAGAAAATAAAATAAACATTAAACTTTTTGGTCCCTTTGAGGATAGAACCAGGGCCGTTCGCGTGGCAAGCAGGTGTCCTACCACAAAGCCACGATGTTACTTGCAGCTGCTTCGGGAAAAAACACTTCATAAATGCCATGTAGTAGAAGGAGTCTCCTTAACACATTTTGTTTGACAGGCGTCACAGCGACAACAATCCCGTTCAGCGATTTGTAAGCGCATTTAAGAGGCCATCAAACTACTTCAAAAAAAAAGGCCGGGAAAAAGGCCGGGAGCCATCGCTGCTAAAAACGCACAGGAACTTTCACACAGCTTTAAAAATGGACAACTATGTCCATCTAGCAGAAAATACATCATGCCTTTCCAGAGACGTTGATCAAGCAAAGAGCAAACTCTAAATAATGCACTGTCATATCTGAAGCAATGTGAGACTCCTAATAGCCTCCGAGATTGCGAACACCGGCGTGTATCTTGGAGGCCATGCGATACCTGTTACTGATCAAAAACTTGTATCATTCGCGCACGTGCGTGTGTGTGTGTGTGTGTGTGTGTGTGTGTGTTGTGTTTGTTGTGTTGTGTTGTGTTGTGTAACAAAACATATTAATAAGTATGCGCTTAGTGGTTGAAGGGCGCATTATGGTCCGAATTTAGCTGTCGTGTTAAACTCTTAAGGCGAAGCTTAAGGGTTTCCCAATTTTTGGTAGTTACGCGAGGTTGGTTCCAAATGAGCTGGTTACCAGCCTTGCTCTGTATTACGTTACAATCCGTTACCATCACATTCATTGCTTCGTCCTTGCGGTGAAACTGACTTCTTTGTTTGAATAATAACAAGCTACTACAAAATATTAACTTAGATATTTCCGAAGTTACTGGCTTCATACTTGATTATTAAGTAAAATAACGGTACAAAAAGCATGAACAAAGATAACTAAACTGCATGGTGAATTGGGGCCAAAAGTGAGCTTGGTTATCACTTATAATAAACTTGGCCAAATATCACCGTTCATTTTGAACGCAACGTTATCGCCACCGAGAATAAGTGAATATAAACGCGTAACCTCGTGCTGAGGAAGGAAGTATTGAGAGGCAAGTGGTGGTGTGTGTCCTGTGCACAACTCACCCACTCTCCCTTCTCATACGCTCTTATGGACAAAGGCATTTCGCGCATGCGCGTTCTCCACATTACTTCGCGGATAATCCGCCCTCCTCACCCCGCATCTGTCAACAGAGGAACTGCGTCCCTCGAACTCCTTCCCACATCAAGTGTCAGTCTTCGTACAACGTCTTTTCTTTCTCTTAAAGCAGAGGTGGAAGCACGTAGTTTCCTACGGGGAACCCACCATTTTATGGATGTGAATGCATTTCTTAGTCGGGCTATCTCAGGCATCCGGCGTTGTCCGCGGCGATGTCCGCGCGCCGGAAAGTGTTATCTCTCCGCTCTCGCTCCCTTCCCCATAGCAACAGGTGCAGTCGCACGTCGCACGCACTCATCCTCAGCCCTAGTAAAAGGAGCATGCGGTGCGAGAGAGTGTAGGGGAGGGTAGGTTCAGTGCATCGCTGCTCCTCCCTTCGCCGTTCGCTCTCTCTCCTCCTTTCGCCCCACTATACCATCTGCTCACGCCTCACTCTCAACCGTTCACTGGCTTGGCGGCTTTCAAGAACATCTGGGAGTCTGTCCTCCAGACGCCGCTGTGAAACGCCAACGCCCAGCTGAGAACGCTAGCGCCCCACTCTCCTGTCCACTCGTTTTTCACTCTCGACCGTTCGCTGGCTGGGCACCTCTCAAGGCGATGGCAGAAGTGGGTGAAGGTGAATGTCTGATGGCGACGGTACCCTCTCTCACAACAACAGTGTACACCAAGCCAAGAGTTTTTTTTCGTCCGGTTTGATTCGGGGTGGAGTCTGCTTTTTTGCACGTTCTTCCCCCTCGAAATTTCACTTGGCTCTGCCTTCTTCATTTTTCTTTTCTGTTTCGCATTGTTTGTTATAGGTTTACGGTGCGGGATTTGTTTTTTATACCTCACGATAAAGAATGGTACCCTCCCTCGGTGCAAGAAATGCATTCGCATTCACTCACGATTCCTTTCGGGGAGGTAAGGGAATTTTTTCCCATCAGTGAATGTCTGCAGACACTGGCAATCCGGGTGCAGCAGCGCTTCAACCAGTCTGCCGAAGGATACAATAGGATGGCTCGACACTTAAGAGAAAGAAAACATACATACATACATACATACATACATACATACATACATACATACATACATACATACATACATACATACATACACACACACATACGTACGTACGTACGTACGTACGTACGTACGTACATACATACATACATACATACATACATACATACATACATACATACATACATACATATGGACAGCCAGATAGATAGATAGATAGATAGAAGGAAAGAAAGAAAGAAATAAAAAGACAAATACACAAACTGATTGCACCCCATTTTCGGTCCTGCGGTCTGATTAGACGGTTCAGAACTGATGGCGTGACAGGGTGGCGAGCAGAGCAATAAAGCAGATGCCTGACGAAGTGTATACAGGCAGTGGATCAGCCCAGCAGCTTCCCAGAGCACTTTTTATAGTTTTGTCATTTCCTCTCTGACTAACTCGCTTTTGTGGCGACGTTCTAGAGTTGTATTCTCTCTTCACTGTTAATCGCCACGCTCGTGACAGTAAAGTTGATTACCCAACTTGTTTCGGCTCACTAAAAGTGAAGGCTTCATTGTCTAAAAAACTTCCCGTGAAGTCAAGTCTTCGCATGCCGTAAATTAGTAAACAAAAGATCCGGTTCTAGGAATAATAAACAAGCCCAACAAGCAAGAAGAAAGAAAATAAACAAATGAGAGATGAAGAAAAATAAAACGGGAGGTAAATTTAAGTTCAATAAGAAATATTGTCAGAAGTTATTAACAGTGAAATTAAAAAAAGAATGAATCGAAAAGATAGACAACAGAGAATGAAAAATAGGGAAAGAAAATTGCGGCCACTTAA
The DNA here is from genome assembly GCF_043290135.1 of Rhipicephalus microplus. NCBI lineage: Eukaryota > Metazoa > Arthropoda > Arachnida > Ixodida > Ixodidae > Rhipicephalus > Rhipicephalus microplus. The sequence continues at coordinate 17,079,612 of NC_134706.1, forward strand.
GACAACGGGAGCGCATTTCAAGAACCAACGATGGCAAGGAAGACACCGTAGTGTAAAACGAAGATTCAATAAAGCGAAGCAGTCCAAAATAACAGTTTGTGTAACAGTCTCTGGGACAATTCACTGCCCTCTACTTAGGAAGAAATGTAGAAAAATATACTTTAGAACTTGTCCCGTTGCAAGTTGGTGAGCACCTATCATCTTGATATTTGCTGCTGTGAAAGACAAACATGGGAGGAAAGACGAGACAGGTGTTTATTAACAACTGGCCTATTGCAGCGATTCCAACGAAAGGTACACCACAGTGACCCGCTGCAGAACCAAGCCCGGTTTAAAACAACTCTTGTCAGGCTAAGGACGCATTTCAAAAGGACTTAATGTCACTTCTATAAAGCAGATGGACGTGTCGCTAACACAATGAGTTCCTTTTTTTCTCAATTTCGTACGCTTCCAAGAGTTCACAGGCTTATTTGTTGTTGGTTTTATTATCTTAACTTAGTGAGAATTGTACGTGCCATACTGGAATAGGGTGAACCTAGTGCAGAACATGCAGAGAGGATGAGCAATGTTTCCGTGTTCATATGTGTTTTGTCTTCATTCAACGTGCTGTTGCAACTTACAGGCGTTGCGTCAACTCGCCCAGACCAAAGCGCTTCTAGCGGTGAATCTGCGTAAACAGTACAAAAAGGCCCTATCGTTCTTGCATGAGTTGCCCGAAGGTAATGCATGGCTGTTTCATATCTTAATTTGCACTTTTGTATGACCCTAGGTCTCCAAATTAACTACTACCATAAGACTCTGCTCATTGAAAGTTTGTTAAGAGGGATATCACTGGATCCCACCTGAAATCGGCTGGACGAAGAATATGCACACATGTAGCAATAGAGGTGAACGACATACAACAGCAAAAACTATTGTTCCAAGGATTTTCTAGGTTGGACAAAACAGCTGTGGTTGAAGCTGTACTCCGAAATGAAAGCCAGTGCTGAACGGACAATAGCGGTTGACAGAGCAAGGAGGAAAAATTTGCAGTTATATGCACAAAAGGTTTCTCGTAACATATAAAATGTTGCTATTTGGAAGGGGTTCTAGTTTTTTCGCCGTCAGCAAGCGCGCAATCTGCTATCCTCGCACAGTAATGGTGCATGGGAGGCAAGATGGAAGGACGCTGAAATACGAATACGTCACCCTTCGTGTAGTGAGTACTAGAAGATGCAGTGCTCTACATGCCGATGTCTTGCGGAAAGTCATGCAGAGTGCAAACAGGCTGCTGCTTTAAGGACCGGTTAAGGGAGCATGCGCGAAATGTGAAAAAAGCTCACGGTGGCGACCTTTCGTACCCCTGCCAAAAAAAGTGCACGTGTTAGCCCATATTTTGTGAGGTCAAGATTCTAGGTAGAAGCCGTAACAAGTAAGCCCGTCAACTCTGAGAGGTGCGCCATACTAAGAAAGATGTTATTTTGTTAGCGGCACATCTGCCTTTAAAATGACGAGAATGTGGTCTTTGATGCCACATGCCTTAGCTAAATAAGTGGAGTTGTCTTGATATGAGCTTACTTCGTCTACGCATCACTATGCCGTATATATTATCGCAATGTTTGCAATAAACCAATTGTTAGTAAGCGCCTGTTGGGTCTTCTCTCGCGTGTTTGTCTTGTCTAGCGCATGAATCAAGACGTTTTAGAGGGAGAGGTGAGTGGGCAAACAAAGAATGAGCCAGGAAGAAATAGAGAGACAATTGAAAAAGGAAAAACAAGAAGGGTAACGATGAAATTGCTCGGCTTGATACGCTAAAGTGTGGAAGACGCAAGAAAAATTAGGATTAAGATAAAGAAGAGTTTTTGAAGCCTGTGGAACTTGGGAATCATCAATAAGGCTTCTGTGACCTTAAAGAACACTAAAAGAAAAAGAATGAGTTGTTTTAGAGTGATAAACTGCACCCTGAGATCTCTAGTGTAATGAGTTTCACTGTAATAAGTTCATCATCAGCAGAAAAAATCAAGGCTTAGTTTTCATTCTTTTTAACTTTGCACCGTAATCTTCACATCTGACGTAGGAAATATTCCGACGTATCATTGGCATTTTCGCAACATTGGCTTTATGAAATTTTTTGAAACTTCGTATGCTAAGTCTATAGCACCCACAAATGGATATGCACTTAAATGTTATTGATTGGACTGTAGTTCGGAACAGTGAACGCCTTCAAAATTTATGACGTCACAGTGTATGTGGCTGTAATATCAAGGTGGTGTCCACCCACAGTTTGTGTTCGCGCATTTTCTTGCTTACTAAGTTTCGTGCTGTGGTAAGAGTTGTGTTTCCGCGATTGTGAAATTGTACGTTACTACTACTTGAAAATAAATTTCGCTCTTTAATGTCTTTTTAACCACGTACGAAACCATACATGCAGGTCGTAGGATCCCGGTGTTCCAAAAGTGTTTTTGGATCGTGGTGGTCTAAAATTCTTTCTAGAGCCCATCGTCGGGCAATGCAGGACGAGCATAGACTGTTCTCCTTCATCTCAATTCAGTAGCGCACATTTCGTGCCGTACTGTTTGCCATTACTCTGACACAAAAGTACGCATTCGTATATTGAACACACAGAACCACACGTGACCCAACAAAGTTGTTTTGCGATGGGGACCAAGTGTGCAAAGAGTGATTGACAGTAGATGACGAAGGCAATCAGAGCCCATGCACAATTTGATTCTGAGATAAAAAGAATTAAGGCAGTGACCATCAAGTGGCCCCCAGATGACGTTTAAGGCGCCTAATGAACTTTCATAGCAAAATGGGGCACAACCCAGCATTGTCCCGTGTATACGCTTCCTTACGTGAATGTTCAGTTGGCTAGTTCTCATCTTAACCTTAACATAAGACAGCTGGAAAGTGATACAGCAGTAAAGAAATTAACACGGTGTTCACAAAGATAACCATGATGAGATGCGAAGCATCAGTGTTACGCAACGGTGGCGTCATGGGTTGAACAGCACTAATGCGGGTGCTGCGGTGAGCGGTGGAAAATTCGTTTGAGGCGATGGCTGGTGTAATCCTTGTGGGTGACACGTACAGACGTGTTTTAGCGCGTACGTTAGGCGCACGTCAAGTTTATTTCACGTGAACCGATGAGTCGGTGGTGTAGCGAATGGCGGTCGCAGCAGGCCTACGTAACGGGTGAACGCATGACGTGGCAGCTGCGGGCGCTGCGGCGAGCGTGCGGCAGGCGTGAGAGAGAATGACGTCAGCGCCTCCTGTTAGGGGAGCGTGATGTCAATGCGGAGCTGCATCATGACCTTTAACAAAGTGCCTGATTGGGCTGGTTGGGGCTGCATGGAAGATGAAGAAAGTGCTTAACAGTGCAAACGACAGGAGGAGTAGAAGAGACGAGAACAGAGCGCCGAGTTCTCGTCTCTTCCATCTCCTCTTGTCGTTTGCGCTGCTAAGCACTTTCTTCGTCTATCATGCAGCACCGTCCAGCCCGATCAAGCACTTTGTTAAAGCTCATTCCCAGTTCATCGGGCTCTTCTCCGTGCTTCCCTGACTTCCTACAGTCATCTGCGTTATGTTTCAGCTTGATCGCCACTGTGTCTTGTAGAGCAAGACTGTTCACGTTTTTTTCTGAAGAATTCCTACTTGCCTTCTAAAGTCCTGCGTCTCACTGGAGAACTTACACCGTCTACTCGACATGCGAACAGGCTTTGCCATATCCTTCGCTCTGGTGCTCGGTGACAGGTCCGCTTCTACACAGAATGCCTGCACAGTGCAAATTTGAAGCATGCACCAAAATGATCGGGGGAGAGTTTTTTTTTTGCCAGAATCTTCGCTTAGCACGTCAATCAGCTGTGTTTTTATGGGGCCAGTTTTTGCCTTGGCTGCAAACAAAAAAAGAGAGGCCGACGTACCCTACCAGGACATGAAGTCGTCATCGTTAGAGACGTTTCTGTTCCTGCAGATGTAAAAAAAAGTGTAGCAAAATGGACCAAAATTCTGCGAGCATCTAAACCTGGACAAGATGGAGCTGCTTAGCCTCGTAAGAAGCATTGTTGGACGAGCAAAAGATGACAAAAATTTGTCGACTCGCCCAGGAAGGAGTCGAGTGCCTTCCGCAAGACGTCAAGATGGCTCGACAACGGTCTAGTGCTGTCGTCGCCAAGCTACGAAAGGCCAATGTCAAACTTTTTCAATCAGATAAGGAAGGAGGGTTTCTGCTTATGCCGAATCAATTTTGTGACAGCAAGGTTGAAGAAGCCATGCGAAAGAATTTCAAGGTGCTCCAAGCCATCAAAGGAACTGAAGTGAAGACGCAATGGTAAAACTCTGTGACCAAGTTGAGCCAATCACTTTGGCGAATTCTGTAAAAAACGGCAAAAGGCACGAGCCTTTCGGTTGTTTTTTTCAGTGAAAACACACAAAGAAGGAAATCCCTTCAGAGGCATCGTGTGCGAGCGCGGCACTTGGCAGCATCCTGTTGCATTGTATCTTCATAGGTCTCTAGCAGTCCTCTCTCGAACCAAGAACCCAGTCACCGTCAGTGATTACCTCCGGATCAGCGCTCTGTTCTCGTCTATTTTATCCCCTGCTGTCGTTTCCGCTGTTAACCACTTTCTTCGTTCATCATGACCTACTTGGCAGCGCTCCAACAGTCTGCGCCGAGGAGAGCACGTTGCGGCGCGTAAGTGCGGAGGGGAAGTGTTACACAGACTAGTCAAGGAGCTGCTTCGTATCCAAAAAACTACACGAACGACTGACATGAAAATTACCCCTTGGGCACAGCGCTGACAAGCCATGGCTCTCTCCTCTTTGGCCACGACAGCGAAAACCCTGTACTTGTGTGAGGGCGGATACGGTAATTAGGTCAGCGTATGGGCTGACGAAGTTAACGCTGGCCCACCAGTGAGTGGTCCCTAATAAACCTTGGAGCAGACAAGAAAGTACATACGCAGATGGCAACTATGTCAGACATCGCTGATAGAGTCTGCCGTGGGCCGAAAAAAAAAGAAACGCAACGGCGTGGCAATTGTGTTTAGCTCATAGGGAACGCATACAAATCGTATGCTATTACTGTAGCCTGAACGACCTACTTTTGCGTAAATTCTCGCCTAAGTGTAGCACGTGTGTTAGGAATCAGGGGATATTTGACGGCCTGCCTTTGTCTTATTCGGTTGATAAGCAATAATATCTGCATAGAAACATCTCGAGCAGCCCTCTCAGCTCTGTCCAGGTCGCAAGCAGATAACAAAGAAGGTCACCATCATAGCTTTTACCTCTTGCCATGAGGTTCTTTCTTTGAACTGTTTTCTCTGATAAAGTCCGAAAAAAGAAAGTTGCATCAATACTCGACGCTTTCAATGTAAGCTGAAATTAAAACCACATTTAAGTCTCAATACCTTTGTGGGCTCTGCTTGCCCGTCCGTTCGTCCATCCACTATATCCATCCATCCATTTTTCCGTCCATCCATCCAACCATCCAATCAATCTTATCTTTCTTTCGTTCTTTCTCTCTTTCTTTCTTTCGTTCTCTCTTTCTTACCTTCTTTCTTTCTTGGAGAAGACGTAATATTGTTACATGTGTAGTCCTCTGTTATGTGCGTGGTTACATGCGCACGTTTTGTTGTTCCTTCTTCCCTTTCGTTTTCTGTTTGGCTATCTCTCTAATAGACAGAATTATAGATAGATACATGGATAGATAGATAGATAGATAGATAGATACATGGATAGATAGATAGATGGATAGATAGATAGATAGATAGATAGACAGACAGATAGACAGATAGATAGATAGATAGATAGATAGATAGATAGATAGATAGATAGATAGATAGATAGATAGATAGATAGATAGATAGATAGATAGATAGATAGATAGATAGATAGATGCGAAAAGTGGCTAGGGTGGCTTAGTATATTGGTTTTGCGTATAAAGAACAAATGAAGTGTACGCTGTGGTCATTTACAAAAAAGAATACGCGAACGCGTGGCCTTCGCTCCGCAGCGGCAGCCCACAGGACCATCGACCGACAGCAAAAAAAAAAAACACGTTCGCTTTCAGCGTCATCTGTTGCTAAAAAAGATGACGAATCATGGCCGGTAGACAAGCGCCGCTAGACTATACTTCCTCTCCGTTCGCGCAAAGAGGGATACCTGCAGTGCGTTGTCCACTGCCAAGTTATCAAACGTTGTGCGCTACCACGGCTCGAGCTGCAGTAATCACCCGATATCGCTGGCCGCGCGAGTGGTGAGGGAACGTAATCTAGCATCGCTTGTCTACCGGCGATGACTCGTTATATTGCATGGCAACAGATGGCGCCTAAACCTTATGTGCCTTCACTTGTCGGTTGATGGTGCTGTAGGCAGCCGCCGCAGAGCTCAGGCCACGCGTTCGCGTGTTCCCTTTCATAAAGGACGACAGTGTACAGACAATGTGCCCCTCATGAATATCAATCAATCAATTAATCAATCAGCAGTTGGAAATCTGTTCTCAAGAACAAGAAGCCAATTATGGTAGGTGCCACAGGTGGCATCCCAGAAATTCCACTTAATAAACACAATTCACGGGACAGTTGTGACGGTGGTGTACACCGCAATCTCGTAGCATCCAACTGATCTTGAGGTACACACGAAATGATGTGACACTGTATTTCAAAGAACGCAAGGCTCTGCATCATTATACTAAAACTGGTTTTGTGAACTTCATACAGATACGATGTCGGTAAGCCCATGATTTGATCTACCTGCTCAAGCGACCCGGGTGTTATTTATTGACTGTCGGAATATGGCCGCATGACCTTCAGAAAAAAAAGGGAGGGCAAGAAACCTCCTACTTCATACGTGTTCCGTTTGTCAGAACTCCATTACGGACGCCTTTTATGGTCATAGGCACAAAAACTTCGTGTAAGGCAGTGCTTGCTTCGAACTTGTTCGCCAGGCGAACGACCAAATTTCAATGCTGACTCAGCCTCAAAATTTTTAATATTTATTTTATTTGCATCTTTCTCGATTTATCTTGCACGCACAAGGTAATTTTTTTGCTCACAACAACTGACACCAACGCCGACAACATGATTTCTGTGAAACGAGCTCTTAAAGGGACGATCTACCATCCTTCACTGCTTTCCTCTTTTTGGTTGCAATAAAAAAAAACATACCATCTGAAGTGTCTAACCTGACAGTGGTTTCTCTAGAAAATGTGCAGAAATTTTAAAAGCGAATTTCTCGATCTGCAATCGGTCTCCTTTCGTCAGTTGGATGAATGCCCACAACACTGATCGGTGGAGGTAAGGACAAATGGTCTGCCGGTGAAAGATGAAAACTGAAACCGCGTGTGGTTTTTGCAAGCTTCACCAAGTTTTGTTCATTGATAAAACCATAGTGTACTTTAACGCACGCTCACACACAAAACAGCCGCGTCCGGAGAATGGGCAAGGTATTGTATTCCTCGAGATTCCTCGGTAAATTAAGCGAATAACCCAACGAGAGTGTCGTTCAGGGCCTCTTCTCGCTCACGGTCAAGTCCGTTCAAACGTGCCATACGTGATGCACGAGGCCATTATATTGCGGAAAAGTTTAGAACTCGCATCGTGAAGCGCATCATCTCCAGGGCTTCCATGTGCAGTCACATGTCGATTTAAAGAAGGCTTTCTGGGTCACGCGACCACCGCTTTTACACTGGCGCTAGAACGAGATAACGTTCTAGGGCTGACGTGAGCACGGCGTAAGACCTGTTTAATTTTATGTCGTTCTTGAAGGGTGCCCCTCCGGAGTTTATGCTTCGATGCAATCGGTGATTGCTTGCTGCGGTGCGTAGAGAGGCGTGTACTACCTTCGTTGTTCCGAAGAAAGAAGAAAGGGAAGTTCTACCAGTTTCCGCAAGCGAGACAAGCGATCACACCGCTTGGGCATTCGCTTCTGGCGCACCGCTAGTTCACGATGGCGCGCACAATGACAATGCGAGAAAATGAAAGGATATCTTCAGAACATCGCGTCACGAAGCTGTGACGCCGCTGGCAAAATAATCAGCGCCTAACAAGAAAAGAAAATGTTACACGAAAATTCTATCAACACTTTGTGTGTTGCATGTACGCATGCGTGTGTGTGTGTGTGTGTGTGTGTGTGTGTGTGTGTGTGTGTGTGTGTGTGTGTGTGTGTGTGTGTGTGTGTGTGTGTGTGTGTGAAATAAATCCCATGTGGTAAAGCTAGCACTAGCAAAAACAATTTTATTGGTCCTTCTACTAACCTTTCATAAAGGGTCCCACAGGCGTTTTAAATGCGAAGCATTTTTTCGTACTGCAAGCACTTTTGCTATCTATCTATCTATCTATCTATCTATCTATCTATCTATCTATCTATCTATCTATCTATCTATCTATATATATATATATATATATATATATATATATATATATATATATATATATATATATATATAAATATATATATATATATATATATATATATATATATATATCTAGCCACTGACGTCTGGGTGCTCTCGTGACCACCACGACGTACGTTAGGCCTCCTTTTTGATATCGCTTTACTATACAGCTTTGACACTGTAACGAGTCCACCACTTGGCGTTCAGGTTAGGCCTATCTGTCCCGACGTGACAGCGGCCCGCTACGTGCTAGTTCACGCCCCGATGGACATAAATAAAGTTTTTCCCCTCCGTACTGTAACTAATAAGAGCAAACAACTTCCCCGCTATTCACTGACGCTTGATTAGCCTTTGGTTTCATATTGTTACGGGAAAGAAGAGACACCGTATCGACGAGGCTGGGAATGAGACGTATTAAAAACCAGCGGTAATGGCGTGACCGGTTCACCAGCGATCGAGCGGAGACAGACCTTCGTCTTCCTCGTCAGGAACACACACACGTCGCCCCCTAGAATATCAATATATATGCATGTAGCAATATATTTCAGCTCACTAAAACATGGTCTCCAGAATCGGGAATAAATGTACAAATACAGTACAACAAAGTGCAGCTCAAACGCGTTGGTAAAGAGAAGATTCACGGGAGGACTTCACTTAGCGCATGCCAATTCTATCGCGCGCGTGAGTTATACCCCCAAAACCTTACGTAAATAAGCATCTTCATCATGGTCAGATTCCAGGTGCCCGCGTTCATCCCACGTCACAACCATTTACGTCAATTGCCTTGTGTTTTCCCAAATACTTCTTCTAAGCATTTCTTGTAACTTAAACTTTTTTCAAGTTTCTAGACCGAGACAAACTGCGGGATAGTCGCCTCCACAGCAAAGCCGCTTAATGCATTCGCTTCGATGCATGGTTTCAAGTCGAGGCCAGAGAGGCGTACCAGTTCTTTTCGCTGGCCTGTCATACATCTCTTGGCATACAACGACCCATACACCGGAATATTAGCGCACCCGTCTCCAGCTGCGACACTGTTCATTATGTGAACATCAACCAGAAGGCCGCGGGAACCAAACAATAACCTATAGGAAACGCTGTTGCAGACCAGAAAATGAAGTTATCTTCCATAATCCCAAAGTTGTGCTTCTTTTCATGTGGGCAGGGGTGCGAGGGGGAGGTGGGGTGGCCTGTCCTTTATCCGTAATGCGGCCGGCCAAAGATTAACGGACGTGACCGGAAAGTGACGCAGCAGGCTTCCTTTAAGCGTGGCAACAAGCGTGACAGCAACGGCATATGGTAGGAGGCAGGGAGTCATTGCCGCTTGCCCGCGCAAAGCAAACTTTCATTGCCTCCAACCTGTGGTAGGTCGAGGAAGGGAATACAAAAGAGCGAGCTGTTTACCGCCGTCACTATGCCCTGTGAGCGCTTTAGGGAGGTGAGTGTTCATAGCAGACGGCGGTTGGTGACAGCAAACGATCCGTGAGCTGGGGTAACAGATGAACAATGGTCAAGTATGCGCAAGGGGCTTTCGATTCTTCGACCACAGTAGAGTGAACGTGATATGAAAGCCAGATAGGTTGGCCGGTGAAACTTTCTGCAAGACTGGTTGCGTCCCACAGAACTTCTAATGCGTTGTACAAAATGCAAAAAATTAACCAGCTCTCGCACTGTGGGGCAAAGGGGTGAAATAAAAAGAAAAGGTGCACATGACACCTGTCCGTGCTCCCGGTGTCCAATTAAGCTGAAATAAAGGAAGACATTCAGGGCTTTAATCAATATTCTTGTTTGAGAACCATAAAATGACGCTATAAGTCTCCAGAGAAGTTTTATAACTTCATATTGCCACCCCTTGAAGTATCCCGTGCTTCATACTACAACAGTTTACGTCAACAGTTAGACCCTTAAATCTCCTTTGCGAATGTAGGCCCTATTTCTCACGTTTCGTTCTGTACCCAACATTTAGTTTGTGGTTCAAAAGTGCTTCAACTAACAATAACTGAGGCAAACGGAAAATATTACAACATGAATCACTTGTTCCTGCGAAATGCCATAACAAATGAGAAATATAATGGCGTTCAGCTCCTTGAGCCCAGCTTTTAGGCACCATTCCTGCGTTGAGCGGCCTAGATATTGTTGTAATTGTCAGAGCGAACGAGGACAAAAGAGAGTGAAGGCGGCGCGCAGCGGCGGACTAAACAAGACGTTAGCGAGAAAAGCGCGGATAGTGGGAATGACGGGGGTCAAATGACAGATTCTTTGGCGGCCAACCACGGTACCAAAGAAGTGTGCGCTGTCGTGCTGTCGCCCCTGACGTCATCACTAAATTTTGATTGACGCAGCGCCACAGTAAAAGACGATAGGGACGCAGGGTGCACAAGACGAGCGCCGTCTCGCTACTGAAAAGTTTATTTTGTAAAACGAAAACGGCAAAACAATACCGGGCATAGCGTTAACGCAAACATTGCATTGTTTTCTTTACAGTTTAACTTATGCGCATGTTTGCTATGTCCAGTACTGTTCTCCCATTTTCGTTTTTTCGAAATAGATCTTTATGTCGCAAGTCAGTGCTTATCCTGTCCACTCTGTGATCCTTTCGTCTTCGTCTCAAGCGTTGCCTAAGTTGTTCCAGCATTCCAACTTGTCTTACTTTTCATTCTGTCACTAAGATATGTGGCGTTTAACGTCCCAAAACTACCATACTATTATGAGAGATGCCGTAATGGAGGGCTCCGGAAATGTCGACCACCTGGGGTTCTTTAACGTGCAAGCAAATCTGAGCACACGGGCCTACAACGTTTCCGCCACCATCGGAAATGGAGCCGCCGCAGCCGGGATTTGAACCCGCGACCTGAGGTTCAGCAGCCGAGTAGCTTAGCCACGAGACCACCACGGCGGGGCATTTCTATCACTAAGGTATGCAGAAAGGTCGTTTGCCACCACCATTTAGGATCATAAACAACTGCCTGAACAGACGCCTGTCTTCAGCGGCTGTTGTAGAACGCGCCCGCGCGCTGTCTTCCGCTGTCATCCGATAAGCGCGACAGTGGCGCTACGCTACGCCAGCGGTGGTTGATGTCAAATGCGCTGCTGGAAATGGCCCTCGCCATTCAGCCCACTCAGGACGTGGCGTTATTAGGGTAAAATTGCGGCCTATATGCGAAATATTTTGAGCCAGTTCTTCCTGAAGCATGAGCCCTTCGACTGATGGATGTAAGTTGTTTACCGCTGCTGCTAAATGACCTGCTCCCGAGCAGAGAATAAACGCCGCAGACACCGGAAACCAGATGCCCAAAGGCGTACGCCACCGCAACAGAAGCCAAGTGCAAGTACTACCGCCGAAAGGACCAGTTAGTGGGCACCGACGAAGCTCAAGCAAAACGGCTGAGCTTAAAATTGACAATAGATAGCATTTCAATCATCGATAAATCTTTTCCAGAGTGTAACCGAGTATGGTTAAAGGAATGCTTCTTGAAACTACGAGCTTGCCTTCTCGTTAGTGGCCTCGAACAATCTACGGCGCAAGCTCGTACATGTTCTTTGGAAGAACGTTTTTTCACCGCACACGGGATTAATGAAGCTTTATTTGACAGTCCGACGTAAAAACAGCACCCGCAAGTGGCACTGCTGCAATCATTTTGGTGTCTGCTAAACAAAGAAACGTACACGTCATGGACGGACACACCATTCTGTCTGATAGAAAGAATACAGAATGGTCCCCGGAAAACTTGGATGAAACATAAAAGTAAGTACACTGGCCAGGTAAGTGTGATAGTCTGCTTGTGTCTGCATTATTTGCCTCCCGTACCGAGACTTGGTGAAATTGGCCCCACCAATTGTCCGGTGAGATTGTGACATCTCCTAGCATAAACTCATGACATTACTGCAAAAGCGTTGTGAACGTCATCACACTCTTCTATTTAGAGATTTGATTGATATATAGGATTTACCACCCCCAAACCACCATATGGTTATGAAATTAAAAAAATTTTCATGAAACTTAAAAAAAGCGAAAGTGAGGACATTGACGGCATAAAAATAAAACCGGTTATCTTTGTTATTGATTTATTATCACCCTGCCGGACGCATATTTATAATATTGTTTTAAGCACAGGTATGTTCCCTAAGCGGATGAAAAATGCCAAAGTTGCAGTGATTTATAAAGGTGGTGACAAAAATGAAGTGAGTAATTACCGGCCAATATCGGTATTACCTATATTTTCAAAGGCTCTAGAAAAAATCATTTTCACTAGATTGTATAAATTTTTGGACTCGCATTCTGTGATTACAACAGCACAATATGCGTTCAGGTCTGGCGTATCGACGGAGACAGCTCTGTTGCATCAAAAAGAGTTGATACTGGGCAACATTGAAGCAAGAAAGCTAACATTAGGCGTATTCATAGACTTTACGAAGGCATTCGACAGAATTGATCACCAAACCTTGTTAGAAAAATTGTTTTATTACGGGATTAGAGGCATCGCGCTCAATTTAATAGAAAGCTACCTTAGTGATCGATACCAGTGTGTGTCTATAAATATGCAAACATCTATGCCCAAAAAAATCAAACGCGGTGTACCACAGGGAAGCGTATTAGGACCTCTTCTATTTAACCTTTATATCAATGATATTGTAAATGTGGATCACTCAATAACGTACATTATTTATGCAGATGATACAAGCTTATTCTTTACGGGAACAAATATAGACGATTTGATAAAAGCAGCTAATAAAACGTTAGTCAATTTTTCGAAATGGTCCTGCCAAAATTCGTTACAGATCAACAGCTCTAAAACCAAGGCCGTTCTTTTCCGTGCAAAAGGAATGACATGTACGTACACACAAAAACTGATGCTAAATATTTTCAATATCGAACTTTCAGAGACTGTCAAAACTTTGGGCGTCATCTTTCATCAACATGTGTTCTGGAATTCTCACACTGAACAATTGTGTATTAAGCTAAGAAAAGCCCTTGGCGTGCTGAGAAGGTGTCAGTCGTTTCTACCGCTCCCCCAGAAACTTCTTATCCTTAATACGCTTTTTTGTTCTCATCTACGCTATTGTCAGTTGGTATGGGCTTCTGGAACTGAAACATCAAAACAAAAGTTGTATACACTTCAAAAAAGCGCTTTACAGGCTGTTGCTAATATAGGTTACAGAGAACACACATCCCATTTATTTGTCAAGTTTAAAGTTTTAAAATTTTGTGTTGCATATGAACATAACTTGTTGTTGTCTTTGAGGTCTGAAATTCGAAAGAATTGCGCAAACCTGAGAGGCTTAGCACATTTACAGCCGAAAATTTTGTTGCGTCCGATGCGGAGTTCTGAACACTGGCACATCCCCCGACCGTGAACAAATTACGGACTCCAAATGCTAAAGCACTCTGTTCCCCATATACTAAATAAGTTCAAGCTCACAGAACAGCAAATGCGTCTCCTTTCAAGTAGTGATATATTAAACCTGTTTGTATAAGGAGCTATAAACCCAGAAAAATTGCACCCAGTACTTGTAAATGCATGAAATTTTAAGTGTACCCCTTTCTGTTATAGCGTCTTATTTTGGTTGCCTTTTTTCCCAATAATTGTTTGTTTGTAAACACCCAAGTGTGCATCTATTCTGTACTTCATAAACAACCACTAGAATGTTATTTTCTTTTCTTTTTTCTTTCAATCATACGTGAGCACCATATGGAGTTTGGTGTGCCATTGTTTCTGTTGCCTTGTACAAATGGGAGGTGGGGCTAGTCAAGCTGCTATAGCGCAGCTTTTTTCCTACTTTCCATGCCACAATTGTTTCTTGTTTGTGTAAATCACGGTGTATCGTTGTGGTGAAATAAAATTTCAACTTCAACTTCAACTTCAACTTCAAATACGCAAGAGTGGAGGGCTCCGGAAATTTCGACCACCTAAGGTTCTTTAACGTGCAAGCAAATCTGAGCACACAGGTCTGCAGCATTTTCGCTTCCATCGAAAATGCAGCCGCTCAGCCGGGATTCAATCCCGTGACCTGCGGGTCAGCAGCCGAGTACCTCAGCCACTAGACCACGACGGCGGGGCTCAATTTAGAGGTTTAAAAACAATGTCTACTCATATACAGATATTTACCATATAAATTTTAATACTTCTTCATGCGTTAAAACTTGACAAAAAACCCATCTCAATTGCCTCAGATTGATAAAATCTGACCCATTCTCGCGGTACTGTGGCACTTCGACTATGGCCTGTTTGCTCCTTCTCGTTCAATCGTTACGTTGCCTTTTTTATTTATTATAAAACGTTTGCAAGACTACTCCCTAGGCGGTAATTACCGAACACTGATAGATATATACTGGTATCAAGGCCTCACCCTCTCGATAGAGACGAAATAAGGGATGTGAGACAGCGAGCTCACGTGTAGGTACCCGAGTCTCTGTTAGCGATGATGCGATCGAAGGTCGTTCGGTTTATCTCTCACGAACAGGCACTCCATCACTTATGTACGCTGTCGGGATGCTCGGGGATCCCAAATACACCCTCGGAAGTATGGATGCGAGCACGGATTAGGGAAGTGAGAGCGGAGTGCTTGGGTCAACCTGAGGAGAACGAATTACGAGAGCAAATACAGATGCTTCGAGGAGGAGATCGAGCCCGATAGTGGAAGCGATAGGGTGCTGTGTGTGCATTTCGACATGAAAATTAGGTGGGTGTTTAGTGTAACGTTTCATATTTTACTTGCGAAGAGAAGAGGAGGAGGAGAGGAGTAAACGGAGAACAGGGAGGTTAGTCAGTTCTCAAACCGGCTGGAAACACAGTGCTGGGAAAAGGGGTGAGGGTATTGAAAAGTGAGGCAAAAGAGATGTAAAAGGAATAGAAGAAAAAAAAAACAACAAAGGAACAATAATTCGATAGACGACGCTACTTAGAGTCCGTTTTTAAGTTTTTAAGTCCAGTGCCGCACAAAAAATGCAACAATGCTACCAATGTCTTGCGTCGCGTGATCAGCCACGGCCGTTGTTCCAAAGACTATTTCTGCCTTGAATGTATGATTGTCAAGTGTCACTAGAACTTTCGAAAATCATTTTTTTTTGGCGCACTGTAAGGAGGAGAGCCGTATTGTGAGGCTGAGGTAAAACCTGCATGCACAAGAGGCAGTTCGACACAACAGAGAATCGACAGAGCCTGCAACGGTGGAGTCATGGCACCAGAGTTGTAACCCGAAAGCACAAAGTTCGACAACAGCCGAGGCGTTCGTATTTCAAGGGATGCGAAACGCTGAATGCCCCTGAATACTGCTGGGTCTCCCTGCCCATCGAAGAACAACAGATTTCCAAGGTTTTCAAAGCCTTTCACTTACGGCGTTCCCGATAAGGATAGCGTGGCTTTGGCACGCAAAACAGCAGACATCATTGCTGCCAGAATCTATACTAGTCAATTCTTGGGAATTTCCGAATGCGCACGGGAAACGACAAAGCAAGACAGTACTGTCAGATTGTTCGTGGTGTGCGTTATCTCTTCTCTTTTTTTACGTTAACTGTTTTCGCCCCTTGGTGAACAGTAAAGATAAATAGCAGTGTGTGTACGTAAAGGTTCCAAAATAGTATCTTCTGGAACATAGGTTTAGAATGTTTGTTGGGCCCTTCACGTTTTTGATTTTTTTATCAACTTTATTTATGAACAAGCTTTTTTGTGATTAAGTCGTTGAGTTGATTTTTTTGATTAGCTTTCTTATTAACAAGCTTTTTTGGGGATACGTTGCTGGAGAGATATGTTAAAAATTTTCAGAAAGCACACATCATCCAAGAAAAGGCAGGTGCCCACTTGTCCGCCGATTCACGTGGCTGTTGTACAAGCCGTATGTACACCGCGGGATGAAAATGCTGAGATTTCGCACCACCCGTGACAAACGCTCCTTTTCTAGAAAGACAGCACATACATACATACATACATACATACATACATACATACATACATACATACATACATACATACATACATACATACATACATACATACATACATACATACATACATACATACATACATACACACATACATACATACATACATACATACATACATACATACATACATACATACATACATACATACATACATACATACATACATACATACATACATACATACATACATACATACATACATACATACATACATACATACATACATACATACATACATACGTGCATACATACATACATAAGGAGAGCTACCGTAAACATTGAAGTTGCAGTTCTAGACGGTCGATATCAATTAAAATTATTGCAGGGAGAGTGCGCTCGTAACTGCCGTAAGAGAAAATTGCGGTGATTTATGCTTTCACAGTCTTTGTTGCATGATGGATGCATATGAAAGCTCATGGACTATCGACCTGGGTTTCTGCAGAAAAAAATCAGTGCTTTGATTTTTCTCTACCCGCCCGCGGAAAAAAAAAATGCTTCTCCTTGGGTCTAAGTGCCCAGCATTATTTCTCCAAATATAGGCCCGAGATGTCACTGTGCTAATGCCATTCGGAGGTCAATCCAATACCAATATCTGACAGATTAGTGCGTCGTGTCCGAACGGTGGTTTCTTCCATCGTTTCCTATTTCATAGCATTACCATAATGATGTATCTTTTTCTTGGTTCTCATTTTTTACCATGTTTAACATATTTTTACCTCACTGCGGAAATAAATAAAATAGGTATACAGAGGCTAACCGTGCTAAAATATGAATTTGGCTACACATTCTCAACCTAACATCCCTGCTTCTCCTCCCCAGAGAGGAGGTTGGAGATGAAATTCGGTAGATCTCTCCTACTAACGTACTTCTACCTTCTCCTCTGTAAACGGGCGTGGGAAATCAAGTTAGCTACATATCTCCCACCAACGTAGCCCCTTCTCCTCCCTAGGTGCGCATTGAGGATTGAATAGGCTACATAGTGTTAAACAGCATACCCCAGCATCACCTTCTTTTGGGGGAAGTAGGGGCTATTCAGCCAATGCCACAATCTACGGTGCTTAATGTCTCTTCATTTCTTCCTATCCTTTATTTTATCTCACGAAGGTCTGCACATTTGACCACGCACTTTGTCCTGACTGCCCGTTTACTTCCGCCGAGGTCAGCAACCGGATGTTGAGTAAGCAAGGCTTTGGACGCCGCTTATCTACACCTCTATAAGATTACAGTGCCAAAACGATTTAATACTACTTGAATTCCCGCATCGCCGCACAAGCAGTAATATCGCCCCTGCCTCCGCCAATGGAAACCTCTCGTGAGAATCTCGTAAAGGACTTCTCAGACTTCTCGGCGGGTGAGTGAGTAAGTGAGTTAGTGAGTGAGGGCATGAGTGAGCTATGAAGTGAGCGAGCGAGTAACTGACTTCAAGAAGTTTGAAGAGAGGACTAAGTTTAATTGATCTAAGTTAGTGCATAACACTTTGTTGACGCTCTTGCTGGTGGGCACAATAGTTATGGGTGTGTGCTGTATGATTGCTGAACCTGTAAGCCACCCCACTTATTGTACAAATCACACGTTTTGACTACTGGTACGATCGTATGCCTCTTCCACGCAATAGTAAAAGCGTTCTGGAGGCTCCTAGCACTTTGCGACAGCCGCATGGGTCTTTTTTTTTTGAAGGAGTTTCAAGCACTAGCATTGCTCTGTAAAAAAAAAAAACACCTACCTAATACGCAGAAGTCCCTGGTTGTATTCTCGTTTGAACAAACGATCTTTATTTATTTGCATGTACCGCAATGTAACGCCCATCGCAATGCCAATTTTTCACACATAATCAAAGTCTCAGATGCCCACACCAGAACTTCTTCCCAACAAGACCTGGCCTCCCTGTTCCAACGTGGGAGCGGCCCGCAGTTTTGCCCCTATAAAAACGGGGTGAACATTCTTCCGGACCCAAATAAAGTTATCTATCTATCTATCTATCTATCTATCTATCTATCTATCTATCTATCTATCTATCTATCTATCTATCTATCTATCTATCTATCTATCTATCTATCTATCTATCTATCTATCTATCTATCTATCTATCTATCTATCTATCTATCTATCTATCTATCTATCTATCTATCTATCTATCTATCTATCTATCTATCTATCTATCTATCTATCTATCTATCTATCTATCTATCTATCTATCTATCTATCTATCTATCTATTTCTTTCTTCCTTCTTTTCTTCCTTTCAACATTTTAGTGTCGACACAAATTGGGTGATTCGAGCTCACTCGCTGAATCGTGCCTTTCTGTTCGCGCTCTTAAATTTTCTCGTTCACCTTCCGCATTGAATGTGGCACCGTAATGAAATCTTCATTGTTGACAGGACAGCCAGTCAATCAAACACAAGCCGAGATTCTAAATTTGCATGCCAGGGACCACGGCAATCGCTACAACCCGCTTTCCACGTCCTCGCCCGGGGTTCGTTTTCCGAGGTCCCGGGAAAAGAAGGGGAATGCCTAGAAATCTACCTGGGAGGGCTCTGGAACGAAACATAGTCTTTAATGGATGGAACTGCTCTGCACGCCTATTTATTCTGAGTCAGTATACTTGTGTGCGTAAGCACCGCACAGCTATTGTCATCAACAGGTGAGTTTCATCAGCGTGGCCGCCGAGACTGACGTTTGGGCTTCGTCACGCCATCGTCTTTACCTCGGAATGCCCTCATTCCGAACATCCTCGTTCCTGAGAATAGCAGCACGACGGATTTCGCGCATTCTTCGTGCGGGCGAAAAGTTCACGAATGACGTCCACACATACGTGCCTGATGGCTTCTCTGTCGTTCCAGGCACCACGTGTTAGGTGAAGTTTTGGCTTAAGGTGCATCAATACAAATAATTATCAAAGTTCGTTCGCTTTAGGGTGCTAGTTCTTGATGGCAAATACTTTAGCGCTGTGGAAGGAACCTTTTATTTTTTTGGACCCACTTTATCTTGTATAAGACCCGTTTCCCTTTTCACATTGCAAGCCGAGACCGTAGCAAGCGCCGAAATGGTATTTTTTGATTGCGTCTAGTGGGGCACATATGGGTTTACAAAAGAATGAATACAAAAGCATTGCGTGACCGTGTGGGCTACTCATTTAGAAATCATACCAATAATGTTCGATAGCATTTTTAAGGAGCAGCAACCTAGTGCTAAAACCAAATGAATATTCATAGGGACTTTCATGAGTGCGAAAAATTACAATGTGACGTTTTGGTTCACAGAAATAATCTCCCGTTAGGTTCATGTAACCTGGACTCTACCTTTAGAAATGAACCACTCGCGTCACTTCAAAGCTATACAGAACTACAACAACTCTGTTGTGTATTGGTGTAACGGAGAAAGGTAAAATGAAGTGCAGGCAATAAAACACGCGGAGAAGCTTTTCATTTTCTATCCTACACATAAATAAAAGAAAGGTGTGACATTGTAGAAAAGCTGAAATAAATGCCGGAAGATACTTATATAGCAAGTGGAGTAGTTTTCATGTGATCCGCAAGTGTCTGCTATGCACATCTTGCAACGTCATAATTTTGAAATTACGTCACTACAGTGACTGAAAAACGACCTTCGTGCATTGAAAAAAAAAAGGTACCCGGACGCTACCATTATCATTACTAAATCAGCAGGCTATGGTTTAAATTGAAAGGATTCTAAAAAGGGTAGGGCGCAATGAAGGACATGGCATCATGGCTAACTAGTCTCGCTATTGTGTGAAGCGATTGCAATTAGTTATCTTTCAATCGCGTGTTAATGAAGCCATTTAGTATCGCTGTGCGACGAACGCAACCCCAAGCCGGTCATTTTAATTCTTCGACCGGATGCGATAACTAATCTGACGTATGCTAACACAAGACCCGGGAATAAGGGCATTGTGCACCTAGCGCCATCTCTCGACGGCCACAGCGGTGGCCTGTCGTAACTGAATCAAAAATAGGCGGAAAAAGTCATATCTGACGAAGGAACTAGTTATAAAAAACGACTCCTGGTTCTCTAGAGCACAGGCTTATTTCAAAATTCTGGCAAAGTTACAGCGTCTCACTACAAACTGCATGGCTTCCCAGAGTGTTTTATATTTACAATGGGGTCACATGTGTTCCTTAAGGGCGGTGTTCAGTTCCCGTGGCAAGTGCCACGCCTAGCAGTGCGATACAAGAAGTTTACCAAAATGCACGATCGGGGTTCTGCTATGTAAACTCGGAGTCATTATTGATGACTAGCTCTTTTTTTTTCGAGAGAAATGACTTTTCTCGCCTGCAACACATTCAGTTTTGGCCGACCTGTATTGCTCTCTTGAGAGATAGCTGGATGTCCAGATGTCTCCGCCTCCAACACAACATGAAAGGGTGGAAGGTAGCTTTGTCAAACTGGGATCCAAAGACCCAACAGGCCGTCATGAAACGTGTGAGGACAACGGCCCGCGCCAATAGGAATGCGGACTAAAGATCCCACTCGCCGATCTACTCTGGTAAAGGTTTTGTTTTCTCTCTTCTGGAATACGTTTGCCCAGAAAGTGTGCATTAAATGTAGTCACCTGCCTTGATTAGTTGCGAGTGGGAGAAAAACAAGCGTATTGTTCGCTACGGATCTAATCAAGTTCACAGCAGCGCTACAAGATTAGGCCTTTATTTGATGTGCTGGCCCAATTCCCGAATAACATCTGTAATCTGATTTGCATCTTGGAGGACACGGTGATCGTGGAAATACTGGATATTCAGCAGTGAAAAAGAAAAAAAAAAGGTAGCGCGATGCGGAAGTCACTTAGAAGTGTGGCAGCTTGGGCTAGTTGGTATAGCATGACGATAGTTATAGCACGAGAACAAAAACGCTCGTGTCTTTTGTGTCCTTCTTGTCTCTGTGTCGTCGTCTTGTTCTCGCGCTATAACTAACGTCAGGGGGAAGTGACGTTCGGATCGTAGCTTTGTACACTAATGACACTGCGTCCTGGCGAGCCGGAAGTGAGAATAACATGGAAGCCAGAGTTCAGACTGCATGAGAATAGTTAGGACCTTGCCTTTTGTACCGTAATCACAACGTGTCAGAGTCTGTACAATGGAAGATCATCTGTGTTTGAAACGTGTTTAAGGATTCAGAGTATTGCTACTCTACCATGGAAGAACAGAAAGCTGTCCCAGCCAAGTAGTTCTCCCAATTCAAGACAAATGGCATGGTAATACAATATGTTAGGGCAGATCCACTCTGGATGCTGATGACGAAGTGAAAGCAGTGCGCACCGGATCGTGAAGGATGGCCTTCTGTTTTGTTCTCGTTAATAGCATTTTACTCGATTCTTCTTACCTTTTCCTTCTGTCATATGTTTTGATTGATGGTGTAATGTGCGTGTTTTTGCGGTGTTGTGGCCTTTTTATGTTCGCTGTGGTTAAGAGCATTTCTCGATGTTTAGGATAAATTGTGAACTCTGTAGAGTGTTATAGGTCCTCTGCTAACCATTTAGGCTCGGTCCTTCTCTTCTTTGTAGTAGTAGTAGTAGTAGTAGTAGTAGTAGTAGTAGTAGTAGTAGTAGTAGTACTAGTAGTAGTAGTAGTACTGGTAGTAGTAGTAGTAGTATAGTAGTAGTAGTAGTAGTAGTAGTAGTAGAAATAGTAGTAGTAGTAGTAATAGTAGTAGTAGTAGTAGGTAGCCACCTCTAGTTTATGAATCGCTCACTAGATGGCATTGTGTGTATATGTCCTTTGAAATAATATCAACAGATGGTGTTAGTGGTTTTCGTTTAGTTGACTATTTCGTATAGTTGAATGAATGAATGAGCACGTATGTGTCCACCTGTCCGTCCACATCCATCCGTCCGTTTATGAACGGATGGACGGATGGATGGACGGACAGGCGCTTCGCCCCACTCATCATTAACTTCCTGGACATGCTGTGAATATTTTGTTGTTCACATATGTTTCAGGTTATTTCATGTTGTTGGCGTTGCCGCATTGTCGCTTTGATGGTGTTGTGGCCTTCATTTTGTTTGTGTCAAGAGGCTTTCACTTTGTTATTCACCTTTGTCTTAAACATATGTTTTGATTGATGGGTAGGTAAAGTCGGCGTTTCAACGGTGTCGGGGCCTTTTATTCCTTCATATCATATGTGCGCCATGTATGCTTTGTAAAGGGTTTTGGGCCAAGATATTTTGCATATACGCTTCGACTGTGCATGGCGCCCGGGCGAATTGAAGCCGGAATGACATTGTGAGTTACTGAGTAGCTTCGGTCTGTAAAACCACTTTCCCTGCATAGGTACTGCCTGTGTTAACGTTCAACAACAAAAGTCATCTGGCCACTTAGGAATCTGCTTAAGATGACACTAGGATATCACGACCATCGTTTTACTTTTCAGTGGATTATATTCACCACCATCCTCCTCTCTCTGTCTCTCTGCCTGGAAGCTTTCTCTAACTAATGTCGTTTTGCACTAACTCCGGAATTGGAGGAGTTGATCATGATGATGACGGCCCTTACGTATCCTTCACGTCTACTTTGGGCGCCTGGCCAGGAAACGAACAATTATATAAAAGCGGTCACATATGAGTTCGATATCTGATGAAGTAAGAGTTGACGACTCGCACGTTTACCTCATTTTCACCTGGTTCTTCGCTGCCTCCATTATCAGCTCACCATTGACTAAGAGAACACAAAGACAATAACAACCACAGTATATTATTATTATTATTATTATTATTATTATTATTATTATTATTATTATTATTATTATTATTATTATTATTATTATTATTATTATTATTATTATTATTATTATTATCGGTGGTTTGGCGTTCCAAAACCACAATATGGTTGACACCTTAGTGGAGGGCTCCGGAAATTTCAACCACCTGGCGTGTTTTTAAAGTGCACCGAAATCTAAGCACATGGGCCTCAAACATTTTCAGTTCCATCGAAAATGCAGCCGGTGCGGCCGTGATTTGAACCCGCGACCTAAGAGTTCGTCGTTGAGTGCCATAACCACTGGACCACCACGCCGGGGCTACCCAAAGACATGGTCACGTGATATCGTCACTATGCGACCTCGCTTTAGGTGATGTCACGGCTATGTCACAAAATTGGGTGATTACCTGATGTAAATTTTTTTCCCGCCCTCGTTTTTTACGCTGAAGTCGCCGACTTCGGTGCTAAATTTTCGCATTCCAACAAGCATCTAGGACTTTCGCCTTGACTCGCTTTGACACGCCAAAATTCTAGTTAATGGTAGCACGAGTGCATTAAAAGTTACTCTAAAAACACACAGACACAGAATCCAGCGCCTATGTGTTTCCAGTCCTTGACCAATCCGGCCTAACGTAGCAAATCTCTCACGTCCAGGTATGCTCAGTTGGTAGTACAACCAGCCCACCACGGTGTTGATTCCGGGTTCAATTTGCTGACCAGGAAAAATTTTTCTTCAACTAGAACAATAATATCCCGAAAAATTCATGTGAGTGTACTTGTAGCCTCATCCTGCAAATGCGTGTTTTTGAGTTTTATTCCTTCCATAACTCCTCCACAACCTTGTGGGATTCCACAAAAATCCTTTATGATATGCCGTCTGAATCATTCCAGCGCTGGATGAAGCACCTGGCTCGTAGCTCATATACAGACATGATCAGCGCAGTTTTCTTCAAGCAACTATTTATTTATCATTAATCTATTTACAGTACCTTACAGAGCGCCACAGGGACATTGTGTAAGCGGGGGGGGGGGGGGGGGGTTACCGTATATACGGGAGAGATGTTTAACAGAGTTAACATAAATTACTACAGAAAATACAATTCAACTCATGAACATATAAACGCGGAACATGTTAGAAAGGTAAAGTTCCAATTAGTGAAGGCGTGATACAATCGATAATTTAAAAGTAACTATTAAATCAGCAACAGTTTGGCATAAAGCCTAAAACCATAAAACATTCGCAGCAAAGTTGTGGAGCTTCCCACGCATAAATACTGGGCACTGCCATCATTTCGCAGTTTGAAGGACTCCGCCCCAAAGAGGACACGCCCGCAAATTTCAACTGCCGTTGTTCTCCATAGCGGTGGCGTTCCCGCAGTCAACTCGAGAGAGAACGATCGATCACGTCATTGCACTCAAAACACCTGCTCCTAGAAAGCATGCGTTCGTATTCAAACATCCCTATTTCGGCGCCTCAACTATCATCCATTATTACTCGCTGTGAACCGTGGTGGTATAAATACCTGTTTCCTTTATATTTGTTACTTAATTTTTATATTCGGGTTCTTTCTTGCTTAAATGTGTTTGGCAAGATAGCCTCTATAAAAAAAGGAGGTAGGTAGCAATATGATTATTGAAAGTGTCCTGCATCTACAGTGGGACCCGGTTTGTTCATAGTGGGACAAGAGTTTCAATATTCTGAGTATGGTGCTGTTGAAAAATCATTGCAGTGTGTGAAACTGTACTTTTTATATTTAAACGGCAGTCTTTCTTTCATTATGCGCTGCATATTTCGGTGCTAGCTATAGCAGCCGACGACCCACTCGTTACGCAATTCGTATCGTTTGATGCCTGGCTGTTCCTTTGCTGTTTTAAAGAGCTTTATTACTCGTATTACCGCGATTCCTTTCCTGACACGAAGCGTGCCTAGGGTTATTTTGCAATGGAGTTTCAAGCACCGGCCTAGCTCAGTGGTATGGGTTGCCACGCAAAGGGCCCGACTTCAAATTATTCGGCAGGTTTATAAAACGCAGCCAAACACTTTTAACCTTGCAATATATATAATAGCATTCAGTAACCTTTGGAAGTTTAGTATCAGATATTCTTGACCCTATCCCACTTCAGCCTCTAGCTGGCCTACAGCACAGATAATAAACTAGTAAACACGGCAAGCTTTGCACAAACTCATGCAACACTTTTCTACTTCAACACTATTTTAATAATGCAGGCACATTAAAGGAATAGCCCAGTGACAAAACGAAGACGCTTTCAAGTGACACGAATACGACACAAACTGGCATGGTCCCACAAACAACATGACAGCGTACAAATAAACAGCACTCTCTCGAAGACTACTGAAATCTAGTGTCTTTGTTGTGTCTATAATTATTTGTTTCTTCGGCGTTTTTAAATCTCCCAGTGCTCCGCTCAAGATGTTTATTGTCTCAAAAAATTTAAAAATACTTCATCTTTACTTTTCGTAACCTTCGGCTGCAATTAAAAAAAAAAGCGTAGGATGTTGACTCAGAGGCCCAGAAAAAAGAGGTAAACATAAAATCTCAGATGTCAAGGCAATTGAAGAGAGCTAGACTTTTTCCGAATTGAAATGCTCAAGGCACACATGTATCTTTCGCATCGATTTGGGAGCATTCCGAATTGGGAATACTCTGATTTTTCCTCCTCATCCCCTCCTTCCTTCCAACGAATTGCGTTTGTCTCTCCATCCTTTCTAACTTCGAAGTTAGAGTTCGCGCTTCTTCTTCAAATGCTCCCCAAGCCGCGAAAGAATTGTCGCCACGTGGACCTTTACACAACGGGCATCGAACAACGATTTACGACGAGCCACGTACTTGTTTATAGTCGTAACTGACGGCACTCGGGAAATGAAAAAGTTCATCAGCGAGAATTCGTGGAATAGTCTTTCAAGGTCTTCGCTCCATGTCGTAAACATACTTTCAGATTTCGATCGCTTTTCTTTTGTTTGTTGGTGTAGGTGTTTCTTGTTGTTTATTTTTTAATAGGCTCTCTTCTTGGCCTTGGTGTTTGCATCATTGACCTATAAATGGTCGCTGCGCTGGTTTGATACAACGACTCGTTTGATTTTTACAAGATGACTTAACGTTTGAGTGCGTTTGGCCGAGCGAGGAGTAGGAATTTCGCAAACAATCTAAGAGCTTCCCGCGGGCTCTCGAAGCACTATGGCGAATGTGCATGTGGCGAGTGCACCGACTGTTCGGTCGCCCGCTGCTCGTTGGCGCTGTGGGATCCATGAGACCAGAAATTGAAAAAAAGAAAAAACATGTCGTCTCTTATTAACAATTCTTATGTCGTAAATTCTGATGACGTTCACATGCATATTGATGCATCTCTACGCATGAAATGCGACAGGATTAGCGTAATGCAGTGTTACTAAAGGAATCTGTATCGGATGTAGGAGTTAAACAGCATTACCTTATCACGTGCCAATACCACCAAGACGTTTTAAAATATAAACTGGAGCCCCGAATCCATATTTACTCAACGATTACTTGTAATGGACTGATGAGAACGGGAATGATCGAATCGTCAGAGATAGCTTTCCGCCAGAGCATCTTGTGAGGGTGGCCCCACTGCTGCGCTTGCCACCTGCGCTTATCCGCTATTGTGTTTAAAAGGCAATCTGGTATATTTGATCTCGAGTATGATTATAAGTATCTAAAGCGTGGTCACACGTGAGGCAACACCCGCAAACACAACCGGCGTTTGTAAATTACAGCTGCGTGCAGTTAGCGTCAACGAATGGTGATAAAAGCTTATCTTTTGCTACGTCTGGTCCGAGTGACAGGCTTGATGTCTAATAGATGTATCTTAATTTTCTAGAATGTCAACTGTACCCTGTCGCACCAGGAAAACAAAAATAATGACGGTTCGGAACCGCTCAGCTACAGAGTGAGTGAGTGAGTGAAAGAGTAACCATCGGCTAGCTCACTGGTTGACAATTTGATTACTTCTTTGCGCAATTAGCTGATTTCGGACTGCATGTGTCTTTCACATAGTACATCACGCACCACTGAACAAAAAGGCCTGTACGAAACGTTATCGATTCAAAACGCGGGAATGTCTGCGCCATCTTCAGTTTGCAGTCGCTAGGCGAGTAGGCAGGACCACCACTGCTCATTAAGGTTGGCTAATTCATTTCCCAGAGAAAGCAAGCGGGTGAGGGATGGACAGCAACTTAGGTAGGCAGATGAGATTAGGAAGTTTGCGAGTGTAAAGTGGCAGCAGCGAGCACGAAACCGAGTTGATTGATTGATTGATTGATATATGAGGTTTAACGTTGCAAAAGCGCCATATGATTATGAGAGACGCCGTAGTGGAGGGCTCCGGAAATTACGACCACCTGGGGTTCTTTAACATGCGCCCAAATCTGAGCACACGAGCCTACAACTTTTCCGCCTCCATCGGAAATGCAGCCGCCGCAGCCGGGATTCGATCCCACGACCTGCGGGTCCGCAGGCGAGTACCTTAGCCAATTGAACACCGTGGTGGGGCCACAGAACCGCGTTGACGCAGGGAACATGGGAGAGGCCCTTTTCCTGTAGTGGACATGGTCAAGCTGCCGCTAATGATGATGAAATTAGTCATCCTCGCGCAACTGCAGAACGCACAGGTGGCATCCGTCCTACAGGCTGTATTTAGTGACGTGCATTGTTGGGAAGCCTGTTGATTACTGCACCCTTGTTTGCAACAAAGTGCGCGGAATAATCTACACCTTCATTACAGGTGGCGTGAGGAGGGAAAACTCAACCTGCATGCGACTGAATTAGAAATGAGCCCATCCCGGGAAAAAGTATAGGTGCCCCATGACAAAACTCAACCGTAAGATAGGAGAGTGAGCCAAAGCAGGAGAATTCTTTAGCTCCGTTAAGATTCTTTTGTCTAGTGAATTAATACGAGTCCTTATTATGCACGGCTTTTATGCATCCGCGAGTTTTATGGGAAGGCCCTTAAAGCCCACGTGGACAGTAATCTCAGTGGATTTATTTGAATGCTAAGAGTGATAGAGATAAAGAGAAAATAGACGCTTAGTCGCTTGACTAAGTCTGTTTTGCCGAGAAGAACTTCTAATTTTATGTGCTTTCGACTTTTTTCTGATAATTTTTTTCTAGAATATAATTAGTTATTTATTATTTGTTTTTTTTTGCAGGTAGCGAATCGCAAATAGCACTTACACTAATCACGGTTTTAGCGCGCTTACGATTTGTATCGATTCAATCGAGGCGTATGACTTGATACAGACAGAATACTATTAAATCGAAACACTTTTGACAAATTTCAGTATTAAAAATTCCTAAGTAACTGCATTAGCCCGCAAAATCAGCTGAGAAAAATTGAAGAGGACCTGCAGGCAAATATGTTTCAAGCAAGTTGCTGTTTTCGATCCAACAGCTTCATTTGCTTCAAACCTTAATCGCAATAGCACCTGTTTTGGAACATCGCTTCAGTAATAATTATAATAATAATAATAATAATAATAATAATAATAATAATAATAATAATAATAATAATAATAATAATAATAATAATAATAGAATGGCAATAATAGGACTAATAATAATAATAATAATAATAATAATAATAATAATAATAATAATAATAATAATAATAATAATAATAATAATAATAATAATAATAATACCTGTCGTATTACGTCTGAAAGCCACGATATGATTATGATAGACGTCGTTGTGGAAGGCTGCGGATTTTTAATCATCTGGTGTTCTTCAACGTGTATACTGACGTCATCGCACACTACGTGAACTTCTGCCATTTCGCTTCCATCGAAGTGCAACCATTGTGGCAGCGATTGAACCAGTGACTAAAGGGTCGGCAGCCAAGCGCCTTAGCCACTGTTCTATCTAGGCGGACTAGCTTCAGTGACGATTTGGTGTAGCATTTATGTGCTATGATCGCAGTCCAACTCATCCGTCCAGTCGTAACAGCGTTGTATTCATAGAGGTACTTTTACAGCGCAAACGGAGACACAATAAAAAGGGTAGGGGGTGGAAGGAAGGAAGGAAGCAACAAAAAGAAAAGGAAAACCAGAAGATGCAAAGTATATGCATTGGTGGTTGCATATGCATATGCTTCTGCTTCTGCATATGCTTCTGATGCAAAGCATATGCATTGCTTGTTTAAACTGTCCTGTGTTTAATTTGATTTTGCCGTTTTTGTTGCCACAGTTGCCATGGGGATATAGGGCTTTGTCAAGCTGTTTTATAAAGCTTTTTTTCCCTCTAACACAGCCACTTACTGTGGTACGTGGTAAATAAACTAAACTCAAACTCAAACTCAAACATCCGGTTGGCTACTTTACACTGGGGGATTAGAGAAGGGGACAAGAAAGATGAGAAAGAGGGAAGAGACATAAAAGAAAAAAAAAGGTGAGACTGACAGTGATTTCACTGCAGCGTGTAGAACTGCACCGCATGTCAGAGGCGTTCACACAAGCCCGTCCTTCTCAGGAAACACAACAGGGCTTTCACGGCCTTGTGGGCTGTCAAGGAATGTGGACGTTGCTGTAATGAAGAGACGACGCACCCAAGCGCTGACTACCAAGTGACTTTATTTCGGAAAAGGCCAATGATTATATACCTCCAAAGCAGTCATTACATGCGTGCACCATGCAATTGACAAAAAGAAACACACGAAAGTGCAATTACCGTAGAAAAAAGAATGAGTGTATAACACACGCGATGAAATGAACTCGAACTCGGACGGGTGCAGGCACAGAAACGTGTCTCCTATGCAAAGATGAGCAATTGAATTATGATATGATAGGCTTCCAAAGCCAGCAGCGCATGCTCATTGTTGCTCCAGCCAAAGATCAACATCCCTTCAGATCGTGCCTCCCGATTGCAGCAAGTGTTAATATCAGCCGCAAGATGGACTGCTTTATCTGCATTCTCGTTGATTTTTTCTGAGTGTTCCCTGAGCCGTTAGTTGATGCATCTTCCAGTTTTACCGACATAGATCAACAAGCTCACGTATTGTGTATTGTGTAGTGTTTTGCCTCTCGCCACGGAGCGAACTTGGCGTATATAACTCGCCTCCTTTCAAATGATGCTCTTACGGGGCCTTCAATTCCACTTGATATTTATTTATTTATTTATTTATTTATTTATTTATTTATTATAAGAGCCAAAGATTCTCACGCCAAGGGTCATATGTCCTGTGTCGTCGTCGTAGTAGTAGCCAGTTTGCAGCCATATATTGCCAGTAGCCGTCGGTCAGTCCGTTTGTCCGTCCGTCTATTCGTCCGTGCGTGCGTCCGTCCATGCACATATTCGTCCATCCATCCATCCGTGCGTCAGTTCGTGCGTCCGTGCATGTGACTTTACATCCATTCATTCGTCCACCTGTCCGCTTCAATCCACTTGTCATCGTTCACTTCATGGATATGGTGTGATTTGTTAATTTATGTACATATTTCTTCACCGTCGCCTTGTTCTTATGAACCGTGATTCGCACAGCCAACGATAGGCGGTTCCTCTGTAAAGCGTACACCCCTGCATGCACACGCTTTTGCGCAAAATGCCAACTTTACAAAAGAATAGATACAAACGGCAATAACGCCTGAGACGCATCACGAACTGAAAACTTTACAAGCTGGTATTTTTGATCGAGATGAAAGTGCAATCCTAACTGCGAAAGTATTCGCCGCACAAATTGGAGCATTGAATCCTTCTCAAAGAAGCATTTATGACTGCCTTTTATCTCGGTGCAGAATTACACTGAGAGAGAGAAAGGATAGAGCCTGTTCGAACGCAACACGCTGTTGAAAAAAGAAAAGTTCAACGAATGATAAAAAATGGGTTTCAGTGCTTGTGCTGCTGAAATTAAACGCCTGCTTGTCGCCTATGATGCGCGCGAAAAATACGAACTGCGCGCCATTATCAAACCATCGGTGCTTCGACAAACGAATATTTCAACGCACAACGGCGCTTTCGATGACGCTCTCTTGCGGAAACAAAAGAGGAGCGAAAAAAAAACATTCTACCGCATCAGAGGGGCAGGGCACTTTCCAAAGATAGTTTAAAAAGATGCGTTGATACGAAATAACAAAATTCAAACAGAGCTTCCTGCACGGCACTAGGCTGCAGTGCAGAATGAAAGCCTAGCGAAAGCCAGGGTGACCTCGGATCTTTTCGGTCACGAAATAATTCTGCGTTACTCCACGTGAGTCTGAGCGCCGTTTTCCAACCTCCATTTGCAAATGCCGCTGCGATGTGAAGTTGGTGTGAAGGAAGAAAGAGGAGGGTGCCGTTTCTGTTGGCATGGTGACGTCACAAGGACCAATCGAAAGCCACTACTTCCGTCCACGCTGCAGGCACGTGAACTGAACCGAATGTAGCCACGCCGGCGTTGGCTGACTTCGTATTCGCTGGCTGACTCGCCTTTAGAGCTTAACGCCGCGAGGAGTCGTCTTCCTTTCTTCGTGTTTCCTTTACTAACCACACAGGGGCGCCTCTGTTTTTCCCGAGTTTCACCACTCCTAATCCTCATTTCGCGTCCACGCATTCTTGGTACGAGGATCTAACACGCATTCTTGGTGCGAGGATCACCTCGACCACATCAGAACCCTCAACTCTTCTTAAGGCGTTTCAGCAATGTGTGGTTTCTTTTACTTACACCTATTTTGGCAGTGTGTGAGGTGAACGTTTTCACCTTTGCCGTGTGCAACATTCATCTGATGTGTTTGAGTTTGAGCGTTGTTTGTCGACGTTTTTGTTTTAGTCCACGCAATAGTCCCTTTCTTTTTTTATAGGCTCACTATACTCCAGTTCTTCAGTTTTTCGCTATAATTCAGTGCTGCTTCTCCTTTATTTCGTATGCTTCTTGTAAGATTGCTTTATATTACCGTGTGCTGCTTCTGAGCTCACTTCGCTCTTGTCGTCTGCTTTCTTTAGGCTTCTTTTATTTTTTACCGTCTCCTCTCTCTAGGCTTCGTTCTTTTATTGCCTTTCTCACAAGCTACTAGTCGTCTTCGTACGTTGTCTTGTAAGTTTTTTTCTCTATGCTACCCATCGGCTTTCTTTCAGCTCGTTTTTATTCTCAGCTATTTCCATCGCCATCATCTGCTTCTTGTCCCACGTGTGTTCTCTTCACATCCGCCAACTTGACTTCACATCGTCAGCTGCATCGTCTTCGGGCAGAAACGAACGTTACCTTACCGATGCTAGGTCTTTATTGCAAGCCTTTGTTTCTCGGTCAGAGCATATGGTTGATCTGCTCTCTCTTCCTTCAGCCTCATCCATTTGGCAAATACGTATTTAGACCAACTCGAGGCATGCTGACGATGTAATTTTAATCTTTTTTTCTCTCGCTTACTTGCCTACCATGAGCAGTTTTTTTTTCTTATTCGGAACTGCAGATGGGGAGGTCGTTACATAAATATGATTACAAGACCTAAACTCCTGGATATTTGCTTTTATCCGGATGAATTGTTTCGTAACGCCTACGTCCAATGCTTCATTGATTGAATTCCTGCTATTTTTTTTACCTCTACTCTGCCATCACCTCTCCTTTGAGACGAAGCAATAAGGTTGCATCTGGAGGCCATAACGATCACCTCCAACCATGCTACTTGTCTCTTCCGGTTTTTCTATTTATCCAGAAATGGGGTGTACAGTAGGCGAAAATTATAAAAGGTGGAGTTTCATCGAATTGAGTTTCGCGATTCCCAGAAGTGCCGCCGCGTTTAATACGTATTGCTGATTACATGCACACCGTTTTTTTTTTTTTCAGTTATTAGATGCTTATTGCTTAAGCGTCTTTTCTTAGGTAAAAGCGCTATCAAGATGTCATTTTACAATAGAAAGTGATAACGTCTTCCGCTTCTACCCGTACGTATGTAGATGCAAAAGAGGTGAATTTGCTGCGACCGTACCAAATGTGCGAATAATCACGCAAGCCAGGAAACAGGTCTCGCTGGTATTGTCATCCATGTGCCATTTTGACGGGGTAAGAGTTGAGCAAGATTGCCACGAAAATTTCCCTAAAAATCAGTTCGAGCACGTTCTCCATTCTTGACGCAAGACGTTTTTGTTTAATGTGACACATAGATGTGTGCACTACGCCCAAAGTGATACCTTCGAGATTTAGACTCTAGACTGCTTTTTAGTGTCGAATTATAGACGCTGTTGCCATCTAAGACGTCAACGATGTTCAGGCATTGTAGCTATACGTCATAGTTTTAAACACGCTAGTAGAGAATCGCTTGTTCAAAATTTTTTTCCCATGACGTTGTTGCTGAAACAACAATTCGTTTTTGCCCTCCGCCAGGCTGCAGAGTACTAAAAAAAAGGCTACAGCTTTCCGGCCACTTTAATGGGGGCATTTAAAGTACAAACATGTGTTAAAGTTATCAGAGCTGTATGTCCATCATGATGACCCGTTATGTTGTTATTTGGTTCGTACGGACGATTCGGGCGTCATTGTTTTAGTCACGGGGCCATAAAAAATTGTAATTTGTAGTCTCAGCTAAACATGCAATAGTGGGCGCCGGCTTTCGCTACCACACTGAGGTCGTTCAAGTATGCGTCACCGTTATGATGGTTTAAACTCAAGCGATCGAACGGAAAGTATCATGAAACCTTGTACCTTCAATTTAAGGACTTTAACGATTTTTTTCTATTTAAAAAATCTATTCATAGTCATTATCATCATCACCATCATGCGCGGAACGCACTTTAGCTTTTACAGATGTACAAGTTCCTTGTTCTACACGGTGTTTTAGAGAAGGTCAAATGTGAGTGCGTTATTGTAAAGCTTTGAATTATACTTAACCCCTTTTCCTTCATGTTCAACATAAGTGTAACCATTGTGTTTGTCGACACTGTGTTTTGTGCAATATATTCTTAAGCATGCCCGAATGTAAAAACTTTCTGTCCGACATAGTGTTCTAGAAACGCTCACAGAAAAGAATTTGCGTCATATTTTTACTCTTCGGTAAAAATCTTCTGAGTGTACTTTTTGGCGCTTTTTTTCATCATGCACTTATACGAACATGCCCAACTGGCAGTCATCAAAAAATATGTAAACATTCCCGATTAATCTTTATTGTCTGCATTACAACTATGATCACTCTCACTATAGCTATAGGGCGCATCTATGATATGTACTTAAACGTGTACGTGTGTGGAGAACCTTTTTCTTCTTGGCATTTGAAAAAAAAAAAGCTTGCAAGTCATGCGTCTACAAATAGATTGAAACCAATTCACTTTTAATATTATCGGATACTCAGTTTCTAATTTTTTGCAACAACAAAATTTTGATTCCTTTAGAAACAACAGGAATCCCATTTGCTGGAGCGTTACAGTCTTTACAGTTGCTATTGCTTCCAAAAAGAAAACTTGTTTGCCTGCGGTACAATAATCGTGCTTCTTTCTCTTTTTTTATGCGATATTGAAAAAAAGGTAAGAAGTTCATTTTTCTCCGAGAACCTTACTAACAAAAATCAGCGTGGTCGCGTAGCTTTGTGTTTCACCTTTCTTCGCTCAAATAAGCACCACGTGCTCAAAACAAGCTGATCAATCCGTTGCCGTGTTTTTATTTTTTTGTACTCTAGTGCTTTGCCTTTCACGGGAAGTCGGCGTGTCGGCTGAAGAGAATGGCGAATAAATTTTGCGGTTTCGCTAGCCTATTATTCTGCTTGTTTTAATTTACAGTAACGACAGCAGAACCAACAATCGCCGGAAGGATGACGTGGACCTAAATGGTTAAAAGTACTTCTGAGTATGCCTATGGCCAGTTTCGTTTTTTTAGATGTGACGCAGCTTGTAAAAAAAGTCCAATCCGGTGTGCGGCGTGGCCACTTTTACTACGCGTGCATTTTCCCTCTCCCCCTCCCCAAGCCGCCAAGCCGCCGGCGAAGGCAACAAAACACCTCTTAAGCTGTGCGGCGGCCACACTTCCACTGCGCATGCGCATCCTCCTCCTTCCTCTCTCTCTCACCTCTTTTATGCCCCTCCTCCCCCTCCTACGCTCCCCGGGGGAAGGCGTTCCACGTTTCTGTGAGAACTCATCTCCTTTTTTTCGTAGCCGTTAATCACCGGTCTTGTTGCATTGCGTGTTTCCGTGATACGGAGGGTTCTTGCTTTGGTTATAGACCGGCTGTTTAGCAGTGCTACAGCCGTAACCACCGGCAGCGTTCAAAGCGGTGGTCACCGGCATTAAAGCGATGGTCACCAGTAGCGTTAGTCGGGTAAAGTCTCTGATTGGTGGTGCACTTGCCT
Source organism: Rhipicephalus microplus (assembly GCF_043290135.1). Taxonomy (NCBI): domain Eukaryota; kingdom Metazoa; phylum Arthropoda; class Arachnida; order Ixodida; family Ixodidae; genus Rhipicephalus; species Rhipicephalus microplus. The sequence goes on from NC_134706.1 coordinate 17,114,908, forward strand.
AAGGTGACGTAGACGAGTTTCTGCGGCTGCCGTTCACAATCTCCCCGCTGCTTCGCATATACACATCTCTTTAGTAGGAAGCGGTGTATTTTTTATTGTAGTTTAAGTGTACTTTAACTAAATCTATATTAGAGGGGCACAGCCGGAAGAAGATGACTTAACAGTAAAAGCCTTCCCCTGCACGCCTCCATGTCAATTCAATAGGGCATGTGTGCTCGACTTCTGCAACATACTTTTCTGAAGATCTAGGTACATTTTTTTTGCTCCGAAAATTCTGATGCGAAGCCTAAAATAATGAGTAATAAAACAAAACTATGGCCAAATCAAGCTTCCGAATAGTGACACACAAGACACTACTTCACTTCATACAAAACACTGGCCTAACAGCACACATTTAACAGAAATATTATGCCTTAAAAGCAAGTCTTTGTCGCAATAAAAAGAAAGAGAATAGGGATCCTATTATGTTATTCCCTTGCGTGCTCTTTAGGTGCAAAATTTTTACAAAGCACGTTGCTGTTGCGGTGTCACATTTTCAAAAAGATATCATGCTACAGTCGTACTCCTTATTTTTTTTCTCATGGCGTCTCATTTGATTAGCGTCACAGGGGTATTGTTTTGTTTCCACGTGATTATTTACAATAGCACGCAGCGGAAGCCAATCACTGAGGCTACGCTAAAACAATGAAAGTGGAGCATGAAACGCGCAAGCTTAAGCATTTTGCCAACCAAACTTTTTGCTTAGCTTCCACAGCATTGCACCTGATGTACGTGATGAAGTATAGGCCCTACAATGAACGCGGTGAAGTCAAAGCTGTTATAATACGGACAATAATAGTATTAGTAATAATAATATTAATAATAAGACGACGAAGAATAACTACAGCTAGTTGTTGGAGTATTACATCCCAAAAACAACGATATCTTTAAAAGGAATGCCGCTATGGATATTTCCGGAATCTTGCGCGACCGACACTTCCTCAACCTGCTCCCGCATCTAGCTAACCGGAATCCTACGGATTTTAGCCTAATCTAAAATGTGGCCTCCGCAACCGCGATTTGATGCGGTAACCTCCGGGTAAGCGCACTTGTATACAATAAACGTTGGGCTACCACGGCGGGAGAAGCTACAATATACACTTTGACGCTATGAAAGTAGCGAGGAGCGCCCATTCTCATGTTTCTTCACGCACGTACCACAAAAAAACCATTGCTCGTGGCGTCCTGGTCGCACTGCATGAATCTACTGGGGCCGAAACTGCGATGACCGTTATTTTCGCAATCTCTTTCGACGAATCCCTTTTCGGCATGCGCAAGATACTCCAAGACCCGGATGCTGTTGTAAGGAAAAGACTTAAAGACGCCGAGGAACGTCAAGCCAAAACTGAAGAAGACGAGCGGAGGGCAGGTGGCACGAAGGCGACAACAAGAAATGAAGAAGAGAAGAAGAAGGCACGTGCGATTACGAGGCAACTGTGCGCCAATCAGCTGATGACCAGTGGTGGCCCATAGAGGTGGTGTGCCACGATTGGGCCACGTGCGACCATTACGTGGCAGTAAGCTTTGTGGCTGGGGACGAGCCGAAGCAGCGGCAGACGGAAGACAGCGGTGAACGTGGCCAAGGCGAGGAACGCCGGTGACTGAGCTGCCGCACCACAGCTGTGGCGAGCAGCATTTCAGCATGGCACAGACAGTGCTGTGCTGAAAGTGAGTGAAAATTAAAGCATTGAAAGTGAGAGACGGAAGACAGCGGGCCGAAGCGTCGGACGCAGGCGATCCAGGTTCCGGCCAGGGAACGCGGCCGTCCACGCTGCTGCCGTCCAACCACCTGCTGGGGCGGCATTGCCGGCACGAGTACTGCATCTCGGGGCGCGGCCTGGCCTGCTGCTCTCTTTCTAGCCGAGGGCATCGCGGATTTCGGCGAGGCGTCTCCACGGTCAGCCGTTCGGCACAGCGATGAACGTGGCCTGGCTAATGGTCACGGTTGCGCCGAGCATCACGTCTCGACGCAAGCTGTTCGCTGGACGGGCAGGCCATTCCCCGCATGGAGCATCGCGTCTCCGATGCGGGTTGACTGCTCCGTAGCCGCACCCAAGCCAACAAGCGTCGGTGTCACCAGAGCGTCGCACATCGGCAAGGGACGAGCAAGACGTTCTGCCGGGCGAGACGTGGGCGTGTGTATGGAGGACCACGGAGCCGGGTGAGGTTCAGGGTGGCCGAAGATCCAGGTGCCGGGGGAGTTCTGGCTGAATCCAGGATCGCCGAGCGGTGCCGAGCCGTACCGAGCGACGCACAAGGCTCGGACGTGGGCCGCGAGCTCATGAGCTGCAGTGTGCACCCGAGGGTACCTGGCGGTGCCCTGGCCAAGAAGAAGGAACGTGGGAAAAAGAGCTCGAGGGTTGAGGCCACGAAGGCAGACGAAGTGGTGCGCCGCTCGAGAGGACGAGTTCCTGGCAGCGTTCCTGAGACGGACGTGGGACCCGTACGTGTCGGCCAGGTCGAGCTCCGGTGTGTCTGTTCGAGGTCGAGTCTGTCGGCCTGTACAAGGTCCAAGGACGGGGCCTGCTGAACGGCTCCTGCCTGGGTGCAGTGGCCGGGAGCAGGTTCGTGGGCGAGACCTACCGGGTGTGGTCCTCGTGAGCCGTGGCCTGATCCTGGACCTCCGGAGTTGCGACCCTGACTGCTGGGTTGGCCGCGACGTCCGACTCAACGGCGCTGCACACGGTAGCGTATCCGTGCGCCGTCAGCCGTTCCACCCATGCCAACAAATAAATTGTTCACGTTTATCCTTCCTCGTCCGCTATCGACAAACATAGTGACGAACGTTCCTTAACCATCACAGCTGTCTTTTTTTTTGTTTTCGCAGCCACCCCCCCCATTTTTTTTTCCCGAATGATTTCCAACGTAACCTTACGAAATCACTAGGTAGCTCTGGAAACTTTATTTTGGGGCCGAGATCTCACGCTTGGCTGACTTCACTTAATGAGCATATACTTCTTTATTATTACTTGTCCTGACTGCTTCGACCATGAATCTCGCTCTGTATATCACCCTAGCTTGCCTTGCAAGTTAAACAAGCATTCGTGCCTGTTAGCCATCACTCCACTGGAAGAGACAGAAAAAATGAGAAGAAAAATAAGGGAAGGTAATTACGCCGTGTTTTGCGTGTTTCTTGCATAACGCACTTTTTTTGTTTTTATTATTTAGTTTCGTCGCTGATTTCTTTTTCTGGGAATGCACCGTGCATACACAACTTGCGGGGCCGTCTGTTTTGTTATCTTGATGTTGAGGGCTTGCAATTTTTTTTTTCGCTGCGATAACAGCACACCGATAACAGGAGGCGAACATTTCGCGATGTGAACGACTGATGACGAATCGGAGCTGTAACGTTTGTGCCTAATGAATTCACTCAAACAGGCTGGAAAACCCAGAGTACGGCGAGGCAGAAAATAGATTCAGGGCACCTTCACACTGGTTGGGTCAAGCGAAGTTCAGATCTTGGTGACGTTCTTCTTCTCTTTATTTTTTCTTTCTTTCTCCTTCAGTTTTATTCTTTCTTTCTCTCTCTTTTCTGTCCCTTTTTGTCTCTATTTCTTCCAATTTCTGTCTTTTTCAACCTATTTCTTCCTTTTCCCAATTATATTTTTTTTTCACCAGGGACACCGCCATTCCTGGAAATTGATAACATCTTGTTGTTAATTAGTCCCTACATTTCTCCTTTTGTCCGCAATATTTAGCGTGATAGCGTTAACGAGCTTTTTCCCAGATATTTCCGTGCTGGTATCGGCATCGGCGTCATTGGTTGTGGGCGACCAATCAACATTGTTCGCAAACAAGGAAGCAAGGCGCAAACGAATACAAATCTTTAGTTCGAGTGAGAGTCTAACCCGGGTATTCTGCGCGGAATCCAGACGATTCACCAAAGAGCCTCTGGCAGAAGCGTGGAATCACACTATGCATCAAAACACGTGAATTGCGCAATGAGTGAGAAGGCCAACTCATTACAAAGCACTCGAACGTATTTAATTATTGTCGTCAACAAAATTATCAACAGAGTGGGCAGCTGTGTAGGTTCGCGTGCCGCCATAGGTGCCCCTAGTGGGGCCTCGTCTGGTTCGTAAAAGGAACATTTTTTTTTCGCCCTAGTGGGCAGTGCGTAACTGTGTACTTGCAGTAAACAACCCGGGACAGTCCGAAACGACCAAGGTTGCGCGCATAGACGATCTTTTCCTCCAGACACAGTTGATGCATCCACCGAGAGCCGCAGTTGGGCTAGCAATTGAAAAGCCGATCTGCACGAAGCCTGATGGCGTGATCGCGTTCTACTTTTGAAGACGGAACTGAAGTTGAAGATTATTAGTTTCTTAGTTATTAATTGTGTTGTCAACTGATTTATTTACTGATGGATAAGGTGTCCTTCCTCTCACGAGATAGGTGGAGCAAGCAACATACGTCCTTTATGTATTTCGTTGTTTCATTCACGTTTTGTTTTTTTCTTCTTTTCCTTCCCGTTTTTTGTCTCTTTCTCTTACTTCATTTCTTTCTGTTTGTTTCTTTTCTTCTGTTTCTTTCTTTCTTTTTTTCTTTCTTTCTTTCTTCCTTTCTTCCCTTTTTCCTTCTATTTATTTCTCTTTCTTTCTCCCCTCTTTTTCTCTCTCTTTCTCTTTCTTTCTTCCTCCATATCTATCGCTTTCTCAGTCTTTCTTTCTGCCAGTGTTCGCCGTGCTTCTTTCTTGCCATTTCCTTCCTCCATGTCACAACCGGACCATCATCGCCATGATTCACGGCACAGAGCTTCAGTGGCCACAGCCAACACCGACTGTTATGCGTTCAGATCAGGGCGCCAATGAAATTTGACAGCGTGAAATGACAAGTGACCTATTAGGAGCCCCTTCGTACTCTAACAAGAGCGGCTGATCACCGACAAGACCACGATCAGGAGAGCATCGCCAAACAAATTGCCGCGTATCTGCTTGCTTCACTGCAAATGCCATCGAAAGACGACAGACTGCTGCCAGCCTTCTTTGGTGCATCGCATAGCATTTTCATTGCAGCATAAGAACACTAGAATCTTTAAAATGAAGTATCTCTGCATTTTCTGCTTAAGGAGCACACTACCCAATGTTTGCACAATGATGTTGCACCTCAGATACGCGTAATATTAGCATTTAGGCAATAATGTTCACAAGTATGAACGCAGCCACCACATCAAGATTGACTGGGCGTTCAGCAAGTGCCTAAACTTTGGCCTGAGGACTAGATTGTTTTATTTGACAAAAATACAGGCAGCCAGAAAGACAAACAGACTGAAGTTTTTTAGTTTGAGTATCACAAAAAAAGGCTATGGCGCATCCCTGAGGCTTTTCGGTGTACTAAACTTATCCATCCACCGGGTTTCCCATGAACTATGCCGCCGCCACCCCTAGCGAAATTTGTAATTATTCGAGTTTGACTGAGAAAAGCTAGGAAATGGAACTTCGACCAGACAGAGGGGACTTCGTAATTATGTCACTTGGGGTAACGAAGCTAGAAGATGTGTGTAAGCAATATACCCTATAACATGTGTTTTTGTGGCTTTAGGCGTATCAATATAGAAGTGTGCGTTAGAATCAAATTGGACGTGACGTACCATACCGTTCAATTTTTCTGAACGTTGTCAACTTGACCATTCTAAGAAAAGCAAGTGTCTGCTGTAGCCGTTATGGGGGATTGGCAAATCGAAAGTTGGAGCTATTACTTTGATACTTCGGGCTCATTTGCAGGCAATCTTTCTGTAGATCTTGACAGTGTAATGAAACTGGGACAGCTGAATGCTCTGTCCTGGTAGAGTACTGCTTACTCTTAATCGTCGAACATTTGTTCTAAACCTACGAAGTACTCAAAATCGTTAAAAACTTTGTATAAACACAGACGATTTCAAAAGTGGACTGCTCCACCGCGGCTTCACTTGGACAGCTTGTGACTCCCCCATAGTAGAATGCGTATAGATTTCTAAAGTGTTCCCAACTTATTCTGAACATAGCCCGGGCCTGGCCCAGGCGTAAGTTTTGTCGATGTGGCCTCATTAAGTGTGAGGCTCAAGGGACGGCTCTCAGCTCTCCCATTGTAGAGCACCGAGTACTCTAAACGGTTAACCGCTTTTTATAAAGAGACAGTGTGAACTTGCCCCGTTTGTAATGTGTATACCACTCTGAAAAAATCGAGTATTCGGGGAGCGTTTCCGCTACACAACAATAATAGTCACGTGCTCCGAGTAAATATTCATCGCGCTATCATTATGGTTTCCGTAGTTCGCGGTCGCGAACTGCGCGCGTGTTATCAGTGTGGCATAGCATTCCCGAATGGGAAGTGGTCAGCGCTGGGTTTACAAGAAAGGAAATGGGAACAAGTCAGATAACGATTATTGTTGTGTAGCAGAACTACTCGCTGAATACTCCGTTTTTATTAGAGTGAAGATTAATCACGTATCCACTACAACATAGGGATGTTAGCCTTGGCACATAAATGTGCCGATGGGTATGTACCCCTTATCACAAGAATGTTATGAAATTTTTGTTTTTACCACAATGTAAAAACAAACTATTTTCCATACATTCAGTTGACGGACGCCCATGCCTTGAAGACGACCCTTAGTGTCCTACAGTTAAAGCAGTATCATCCAGCTGGGCACCTTACGTCTTACCTTTTAGGGATTTAGGTACAGAGTCCTTAGAAATACCTGCTGTTTAAGAGCGAATTGAGCGCTAACAGTGAGCCAGGCCAAGGCCTGCAGGGACCAGTGACCAACTCTGACGTAAACGTACAATGTTGAAATAGACCATTTGGGACGAGTTGTTCTCTCCAAGGGAAGAGGAGTTTCTAAAAAGGTGGTCGTACGCTTTTGTGCAAGTTGTCAATAGTAGAGTGCGACTGTGATATGGCCTGATACAAGGCCTACACACGCACGTCCTGATCTTTCTTTGCTGTGCGACACTGACATGAATATGTAAAGCAGTGGCTAATCGTACTTTGTCGAACCGGTGAAAATAAGGAAGACTGACTGCCTATCAACTGTGACCATCTTGTGAATCATCGTATGTAACCACGTGCCGCAAATAGAAAAAAAAAAAACGTTTGTATGACTCCCTCGATGCAGTGGGGTTTGTACTCTGAACTGTGTTCTTCAAATGTCTAACAGTTTCAACGCCTAATTGGTGAGAAAATTGACCAATCTTTCCTGACATGCAATTATCCCAATAATAAAGGTGCCCCATGGCGCCTAGAGAGTTTGCTTACAACTTTAAAAAATGGAAGCCGTGTTATTGTCATTCGCTCGTACTGCCCTATATTATAGCGAACGTCTCAGATGCTATAAATGCATGGAAATTGACCATTGGTGTCAGCAGGGGCATGCAAAGAAGCATCATCATGCGGTGACATCAGCGGACACTAAGTAACAACGCAGGAGGCCAAAACTTGTGACATCACGTAAAGCACGTTACGTGATGTCACAATTAACCAAACGAAAATGCGATGACGTATGATGTCATTTCACAGCATCTTCTCTTCGATTGGTTGAGCTGATTGCGAAGGCTTATATATATATATATATATATATATATATATATATATATATATATATATATATACATACTCGTTAGATACTTCTTTCGTAATTGGCAAACGCTTAATGACGTCAATAAGACCAAGCTTAAAAAGACACCTGCCGGTTTCGAAGTTAATCAAATTGTGTGCCAATGCAGAATGTATTAGGACAGTTAATATTTGGACGTGAGGCTGGATTCACTTATTTACAGCTTTACGTAGGTAGCATTTGTGTCAGATATCGGGAGTGCTGTTTTAAAAACGCAGTGTTTTCCTAATGAATTGGAACAACAGCCTCATTTGCTTTTCTTTCAAGTGGCGTGAAAGCACCATTGCTAATGGCGGCAATTTGAACGACTTCTTCTGTTAATATTTTTTTTTCACTGTTTGGATTTTCTTGAACTGACGTTTCGCACCGCTCCGCAGTAGCCAAAGATAAGAAAAAAAACCGGGGTCGTACGAGAATGTCTAATTACCGCCTAATTAGAACAGTGTCGTTTGAAAATTGTCACATGGCGGCAGCGTTGAACGAACGTTCATAGATGGGAAACACATGCCACTCAAAATGACGTACGAAGTTCCCCCAAGCCGAAGTTCCCCCAAAGAATTGACTGAAAAATAAAGGAATTGCCGAGAGACTCAAAAAAAAAAGTTTTGGTAGTAAATAGTGAAAAATGCAAAAGCCTGCAGTGCTCTTTTTTAACTTCACGAGCCCGTAAAGAAAACGATATAATGTAATACCGTGACGATAGAAATAAAATTGAACATACTGCCTCCTAGACTGAAAAATCGTCATTTTAACATGTTATTTCCGTAAGATCGATAACTTTTTCCTTTCTCTCCAAGTCTTCAGTTTCGCTTTTTGATTTGAGATGAAACAAAAATGAATTGAATCTCAGAAGCTTTCCTGATTTGTCACAAATTGAGCGCTAAGAAGCTTAAAGGCTTTCTTCTCACAAAGGAAGAGTAATATTATTTCAACGCCAAAGTACCGTGCTAGTAGCATGTTTCATATCTTTTTGAAATGAACGATCTGAAAGTGATCCGAAAAAAAAAATACAACGCGATATATGGGACACCTTTAGGATTTATGAACCCCCAAAAAAGAAAAAAAATATTATTGAAAGAAAGAGGCTCGGAGCTACCACGAAACGCCTGCGAAGAAATCTTTCTTCCCAAAATTGAAATCCACACTGCGTGGACTCGAAAGGCAAACTGGCTCTCTGTTTGTATATTTTGGGGTGAGGAAAGGGGAGAGGGGAAGGAGGCTTTGGATATGTTACATTATTATCTCAATGAAGTTAGATGAAAGCTTCTGGACCCAGTCTGCACTTCTGACTTCCTCGTTACAATTCTCTTGAAACATATGCAATCCCCTGAATCTAAAAAAAATCCACGGATCTATGTCAAGCGAACCATTTGCACTTATAGAATTTTAGTGTTTAAGTGAGCACGAGAATGTTTGAGTGAAGTCATTTGCGGAAATGTATGAAAAAATAGAGCGAGAAAAGTTAGGCATCGAGTTAACGAATAAATGCAACAAAACGTTCATGCGTTTTCTTAGGCAGGAAACTAAGGCAATAGAAAATCCAAATGCTCTCTTTCTTCCGAGTGGAATACTCACGTCTTTTACACAGCCTCCGTGATCAGAACCAACTCACGTGCTTTCGCACTGCGTCCGTGGTCGCCTCACCTTTCACCTGGGTGCGATGGCATGTGATGACGTCATAATGTGACGTAATGCCAATGTGACGTAATGAAGACGTCTTAATGACGTCACATATTTCGGTAATCTGTGACGTCATAATGATGTTATAACATAATTCCATCGTGATAATTTTTCGTGACACTTGGCGCCGATGCGTGTCACGGGTCAATTTTTGCCCTTGGTGAAGTATCGAAGGCTTTCGGCTTATAAGAGTGACACTATTTTACAGAGTTCCCTTATTACACTTCTCAGATGACCGAAATGGCATCTCCCATCGCCTGAGTCCCCTTCTTGATTGGTGATGACGACAAGCTTAAAATCGTTCTTCGTTAGTGGCATGTAATTCATAAACGAATTTAGAGCCTAAGCGATCACATTTGCACACAATACAGATACCACGCTCAATAAGCAACAAAGGGTTTAGATAATTTTATCGAAATATTTCGCTTAAATATTTAAGACGAGATCATTATTTCTTGATGATCTCAAAATTTGAAGCAGTTCACTTGAAAAACATCTGGTGGTTTCAACTTGATATATTTATTCCTTTTCGAATCATGCAACTCTAACTATGTTTAAAAACAAACGACAACAATCTAGGCGCAATAGTTGGTGCGTGAAGCCGCTTCAGCGTTATCATGCAATAAAGCTTGTAGTTCAGTAAACAAGAACGTATAGTAAATTGGTGAAGGAAATACCATCACTCGTATTCCTTGTACATAGGTCGCAGTGCCGTGACCGGTCGATAATGATTTGGTTGCCAATCAAATACTTATGTTTACATTTCATGGGAGGTCCCATTTCAGTGTACACTACTACGGGACCTCCTTTTCTAAATTCTTTTTTGTACATCTTATGAAATATAAAACTTGATTTGATTTGATTTGGATACATGTGCATAATTTCATTCCGAAAAACAATTCTCACTGAAGACAAATGAATTTCGATTAACAAAAAAACCACACACTATTTAATTACGAGCGTCAGTCTACCAGCCCCAACTTTGTAGTATGAGGTGCTTTTGTTTGCTGATCATGTGCAAACGCACACGAAAATGAGAGAGAGAGAGTGTGTGTGTGTTTAAAGACTTGGTCATCTCAAAAAGAAACATACTTTGTTGCAATCAGCCCTGAAATACTTGAATCAACAGAAGGGACAGAAGAGAAAGATGTGACGTTAGCTGTGTAACTACCACGGCCATTTTTCAAGTGCCATCATTTCATGGAGCGCTCAAAGGCAAGGTTCGAAAAAGAATGGAACGCCTCATTTCTTCGAGTGCTTGCACAAAGAGGGGCCCCATTCGTGAGTGTTATGGCGGTACGCTTTACTGACTTGTCTGTCTTTATTTAAAATAGTCTTTCTTAGGTACCTTCGACGCAAAAATTTTTGTCTGTATGTATGTCTGTCTGTCTGTACAATTGTCTTTTTGTCAACTCTTATCGGCACCGGGTACTTGAAATGGCAGACCCCATCCGTAGCCCCCACCAATGTTTCTCAAGATTTAGGTCAATCAAAAAGCAATTATTGCGCATGTTTGGGGCACCATAACAACACGTATATATTCTGAATGTGCCACTTTTACTGGAAAAGGGATACATGAGTAATTTTAAGGACCGTAGCGCTTATCACGCTGCGCTGACCATGTAACGCTTGCACGAAAAGGCGAGTGTTTCCAACGGTTTGCTAAGACGAGACGGTGGTGGCACCTACCCGTCGCCTTGCGTTCTGCACCTTATCACCTCTGAAACTGGCGCGCACACCCATCTCAGAGCCACGTGCTTCGTAATCCAAGAAAACTGCCAGATGGCGCTCATGTCTCACGTGTGACGTGTTTGAAGCTCTCGTTCGCCTCCGCTGCACGCTCGAGGCACTCTAAGGCAGCGCCCCCAGAATACCATTCACATATTTTTTTTTGCGCAGAACATTAAATAAATGTTTTGTTCACTCTCTCCACACGCAAGACTATCGTCTTTCGATGGCATTTGCGGAGTAACATGCAGATACGGGGCCACTTTTTTTTCGGTTACATTCACTCCTTCGTCAATTTTTTTCATTTTGTTTTGTTTAGGTAGCTAGAAAGCTCTTGCTTTGGGAAAATTTGAAATGTGTTTTTCATAAAGTTGTTCAGCACATTTCTGGAAGAAGGAGGGAAGGGCGGAAGAACAAGAGAGAAAGCAGGAAGGTTAAGCAAGAACATGCGCGGTTGATTGCTCTACGCTGGAGGAATGGGAAACAGAGTATAGAGATTCAAGAGAGAATGGAAAGAGAACAGAAAAGGGTTAGTATATGCGCGGGCCCGTATGTAGCTGTGGCATTTTACGAATCATTTTATTAAATGGTGGGATGTACACATATTTAAGAATTGATAGACAACATAAGTAGCACTGCGTTTTTTTGGTGCGCTCTGAAAAACACCAACAACTTTGTGATTATCTACGCAAATACGACGACCGCCCTTGCTTCATTAGGTGTATATATTGTTTACAATTCAAAAAAGAAATTTCTACACCGTTGTACAATATTTACCATTTATTTGGTTTTCGTTTTTGTTTTATTGAAATAAATGCTTGCTTTGCAAACTTTTGCATTGCAGAAACTCGTTAGGATCGAAAAGCTGATTTACACTAGGAAAAAATTGTTCCAGAACTTTTTTTTGTGAGTCAATACACGCCACGTGTGTAACTCTCTTTAAAGAGACACATGAGCTCTCTTAGGGAAGTATTATAATCTCCTAGAAGATTTGAGGGACCCGAAAGAAGGTTAAGATGTCGCTTTAACCCTTTTGGCCCTAGATTTTGATTTCTTGGCGCAGATTTCGTGTGTGTGTGTGTGTGTGTGTGTGTGTGTGTGTGTGTGTGTGTGTGTGTGTGTGTGTGTGTGTGTGTGTGTGCAGAGAGGGGAGAAATAAACAAAAGCAAAGGCAAAGAGGCTAAACAGATGAGCGCCTGGTTTACTACCCTGCACTGGGGTAGGAGGATGGGGACGCATTCCTAACTGTTAGAACCTTCGAAGATAATCGGAGATTCTAACGAAAGAGTGAGCCAGTTGCACAAGTATCTAAAGATGATTGAGCATAGCATACACATAGGTCGTCAAGACACAGTGGTTACAAAATTATAAAAATGGCTTCTCTGTTCTTGCTATTCACCACAGAACGCAAAAAAAAAATGAACCAATGTCTTATCAGTAAGAGTGATACTCAATGAAACAGCTTCGGTATGTCGTACCGAAAGCGGTTCTTACCCGCCTCAGCTTACGTATCTCAGCTTCGCCAAACACTTTGGCCAAGCTTTTTTTTTTTGTATCTTCCGGATTCTCAATGAAGGCAAAATTTTGTTTTCAAGTGCATTGAAGATTATTGAACACGTATTCCTCCAATAATGAGCAGTTTTAGGCTCACTTACGAGTTGCTAGGAAAAATATGCGGTGGTGCCAACTGACACAACACAGCCGCAAGAAAGATGTTCCTCGAACGATGTGTCCCTGGCAGCCTAGTCCCGGGCACAGCAACAACCGTAGGACAATTAAATAAAGTTCATTCAACTCAACTCAGAGGGAGTCACATAGATGGCCAGCCAGAGCTCACAAGAAATATTAATGCACTCTGGTGATATTTTTTATCGTTTGTGAATGAAGAAATTATTGTAAAGCACAACAAATATATGAAAAAAAATGAAAGAACACATATATATATATATATATATATATATATATATATATATATATATATATATATATATATATATATATATATATATATATATATATATATATATATATGTGTGTGTGTGTGTGTGTGTGTGTGTGTGTGGACGAATAAAGTGTTGGACAAATGAATGAATGAATAAGAACCCATTCCTGGTCCACTTTATAACCGGGTATTCCAGTTTTCTAGTTCCTGATCTCCTACACTATCTGCAACAGTGCACTCTCCATAGCACTTTGTATTCATCTGGCCAGACTATGGGTTCCCTTTCAAACCACCTTACGGATACCGAGAATATCACACATGACATTCGAGAAAGAATTCTTTTGTTCCCGGTGACTTTTGTTCCGCCAGAGAAAGTTTCCTCTATCCTCCTCACGTACACGCACCTGCTCTTTGTTCCCCACATTGTTCCGATTTTAGGTTGTTCCTTTTGTTCCCGGAAACGTTGCTGGCCGCTGCTCCGACCGATAGGGTAACTGCATTAGGGAAACAATCCCCAGGATTCTCTTTTCGTCTTTTCTTCTGTGTGCCAGAGCATTTGTCTTATTCATTTCACCCTCCTGTCTCTCATATGTCTCATTTTATCTGTCTAATCTGCCTTCTCCGTCGAATACGGCCTCACTGCCTTTTAGGAGAACAAACAGGAGCTAGGTTTCATGCGTCGCACTGGGACTGTGAAGCAGTCTCGAGTTGGTCGATGACCGGAATATACATTCCCAGTGCGTCATTTTCCAATTCCCTACGGCCGATAAAAAGCGCCCTTTCTTCTCCTGGCACACGTTCGATGCCATAAACTCACCGGGTTCCTTGCGAAATTCCTTGTGACAACCCAAAGGTTAAAGCTTTCTTGTTTTTTTCAATCCAGTCGTCGTACTGATCCTCCCACACCCGTCTCCCGAAGGTTTTCGCCCCTCAAGTGGATTGGAACTGCCCAATGGATTGGGTGGAATCGAAGGTTTTTTGCATCTCATTTGGCCTTGCCCGGCCTCTGGGATCGGTCTTTCCTGTACCAAATACCGCGACGTCGTCTGATGATGACGTCTGGTGAGGTCATTAGACCGCCCAGGATTTTAGCGACTTGTGACGTCGTATGGCGGCTTATGATAACGTCATCCCTTTATCACTTTTTCGCCTGAGAACTACCAACACTGCCACTGTTCAGAGTTCGTGTTTGAGAAGGCATCTAATGCCTTTTCTTCAATGGCAAAACTGAGTCAGCGAGTTTGGTAGGCAAGATATAGATTTGCATATTTTTGTTCGGCTGTTTACTTTGAGCTTGCGTTTGAGATATAAAAATAATCAACTTAGTAGATAGATGGATGGTACGTATATAAATATATAGAGGAAGATAGAGAAGTGATCTAAGCAGAAAAGAGTTCGATATGTTACTGCAGCAGGAAAGCTGGGAGGTCAGCCTGAATCAATTTTCGGACCTGCTACTCATTGTAAGAGAAGGGGAGGGGTGGAAACGGGAGGAAAAAGAAGGTGTCGACCATAAAGATGTTTTTCACAGCTCTTTGCCTGAAGGCAGCCCAATGTTTTTGTTTTGGAAGTTCAAAGTTCAAACAAGACCCCGAAGCGATGGAAACCCTATGGTACCGACTACGGGCCCGTAGATATATGAGAGGTACGAACGCTCGGCTTCAGCGCGAGGTTCTGTCACTGGAGTCTAGACGCCCGTTTCATCTCTGTGACTACCTGGGCTTTCACTGGAACCTCCATGCGACGAAAATCAACGGCAATACAACCTAGCATTGCTTAGCTAAAACATAACAATTACATATAAGCAACCTAAAGACAGCCTGAAACGCTTAGCTAAAGCCTAGAAACAACCCAAAAGAAACCAAATAAGTCTTCTGAATCGTCCAGTGTCACTATTTCAAGCTTTGCGAGAATTAGTGTAAGGTGAGCCAATTTTTGTTTTCAAAATCTATGTCTGGGTCGAGTTCCTAAAGACGACGGTGTCTATTAGTACCAACTTGGCATTATATACCAAGTTCGTACCTATTATATACCAAGTTGGTTTTACTACTATAGGTATTAGTATAACTTGCTCGCGTTCTTGTTATGCTGCAATAGTTTCGTGGAGGAGAGTTACAGAACGGCGTTTGCGTGCGTCCGGGTAAATGCAATGCATGACAGTGTGGCGTTGACGTGCACCGTTTTTGCCTCCGAATGGGCTTGATAGCTTCCATCTAGGTCGAAGTGTCTGGCAATCAACTGATCTCTCGTGAAAGGGCCCGTTTTCAGGGCCGCATCACGCGATTTGTCTACTTCTTGAAAAAGAAAACTATATGGCCCTCATGTAAACGGATAAGCTACTACTTGAGTTTCGAATGAATTTGTTTACGCTTGGCCAATGTCGTAATATAACGACATTACGGCCGCCAGTATGTTCTATAGAATTACAAGAAGTGAAATGACGACGTTCACGTAAGTCTTGCTTTTATTAACATGATGTAAGAAGACCACACACAATAGGGGCTTGGCACCGAGCCGTGCTTGATTATAAGACGCAGAAAAGATTGCATCACTTTCCTACAGTTGCAAGATTCCTTTCCCTTCAGACAATGATAGCTTCTCATTTCTCGTATATACTGTTTCGAACCATTTAATACTTCAAATACATGTGATGATGATCAACGCTAGGCTTTTCTTGACCATTGTCGCAAATTTACAAAAAAAATGTGACCACCTTGGCATGAAACTGAGGGCTCCTCACCACCTGTAAAAATAAGCAAAATGTCAAATTGCATCGAAGAAGTTGAAGCAAATGAAATAAACACGCACAGAGTTGTGCACACAAATCGTACCCAAATTGAACGCCAGAGCTCACGCACACACAAAAAAAAGTGTTGCCATTGCCAGCTCTTTTCCCGACCACTGTCAAACTAAAGCGCGAATAAGTAAAAAACAAAACAAAACTCATAGGTAACGAACTATGAGCAAACAACTTGCCATGAACATTCTTTAAACTGGGGCCTGGCCATGCAGAACCTTTTCACGCGAGCAGACGGTACTTGCGAAAAAGGTCATCACCGGAGTCCTTTTTAGCACCTACACATCGATGCCCCTCCATCGTCTCTTATGTCCCGCTCGTTTTCTTGTAGTACGCTACACTCGGCTTTCCCAGTCTTTTATATCCCGCATAGGACCACGGTGTATACATCCCACTCTGGTCTCCGGGGCGTAGTTCAGGCCAAACGGTTCTACGCACTTTCGAAAGTGCTGAAGGCACTCGAGCCGTGCAGTCCCTTTGTGCTGGATCGTCTGCTAGAAGGTTGCTCAGCAGATTACCGATTCCCTAGAACTGGTCTGGCGCTATCTAAACAAACCGGAGACAGAAAAGAATAGGAAAAGAGATTTGCTACAGCTGAGATAATGGTTTGGGAAAATACTGGCGCTGTATTTGCGTGGATGCCGTGAATGCATCGAACTAGTCGGCAAGTTACCTCATCTGCGCATTGCATTTTTTTGTGCGTTGTTATTGCAGAAATGTTCGAGTTGAGAGCGTTCAACCGGAGCCCGTGTAATGGCGTAGTATTTCGTACAGGCCACAGTAAGGACAAAATAAAATTCAGACGCAAGAAGTCATTGGCATTTGCGACCGGTTGTTGAGAGTTTCGAATAAACCCTTTCACTTGCATGCCATACTACTCTCTAGGTTTTATGACCTCTCTTCGTGTTCTGTTGAAGGTTGTGTACAATGTTTGAAAATAGCGGCCGCCACGAGGAATGATTGTTACGACCTGGTTGCCCAATAAACAATAGCATAAGTACGATCATTCGTAAATTAAAAAGGTCATTCGAATAGTGCGAATGTGAACTGCAGAAAATAACAGCAAGCATTACTATTCGCACTATTTTAATAGCAGGCTAACCCTCACTGGATTGAACGACAATGCGGAATGCGACGTCTGCGGCACCGAAGAAGACATCGACCATCTGCTGTGCCATTACCATCGATTTGCCGCTGAAAGACAGAGGCTTTTTTGACGCACTGCGACGATTGGACGATCAGCCACTCTCTATACAGATGTAACTGGAGCACCGCCCTTGTCTTTCGTCGACTCAAAAGGCAGTCAAAGCTGTCTTGTGCTTTTTGAAGACTACGGGCTCATGTGAATACCTTTAACTTTTGTGTAGTTCCACCGCTGCATACGCGTCAGCCCATTGACTGACAATACTTTTTTTGTCTTTTTTTCTTCTCTTTCTTTCCTCTCTCATCTGTATACACTCCCTTCGCATTCCCGCAGCGTAGGGCAGCAAATCAGGCATGTGCCTGGTTAACCTCGCTGCTTTCTCTCTTGTTCTTGTCCTCCTCCTCCTACTCCTGTGGGTGCTGAAGTGGAATATGGGACTTTCCCCAATTATTAGTGGCATGCTATAAGGAGATGTCAGCGCACAGGTCAGGCTCCTGATACTGCTTAGCCCTGTAGTGTATGTTGAACACATATCTTAAAGCACACATATTCGTGTGTGCATCTACCTCGCCTATTCGAAGAGTGCTGTACCTTTCTCGCATGCTCTTGGAAAAAAGTTTGCAAGGTGAGTAGCGCTATCCACCATTTTATCTTTCGATTTCTCTCTATTGTAAAATACGCCTAAGTAAATCCTGGCTATTGTGCTCTTTCATGCTCGATGTACTTTATTTCGCTCAGTTATGACTCGACCTGGAACACTGTCATGTGACTGCTAATGTTCTCATTCCTGGCTACAGTGACTTGCGTTTTAAAAAGGAGTGAGTATGCAGCTAGCTAAAAAACCAGAGCAGGGGCTTGTTGATGTAACAAATGTGGCGGTGTTGTTAGTGCACCATTGGTCGGCGTACTCACTGATGAGTCGACTCCCTTGTACTCATTCATGACTCAGACCTAACCTTGAGTCTGAGACTGAGTGAGTGATGTATTGGTGAGCTCTAGTTCGAGTTCAGCGGAAAAAAAATTTCCGCGAGTTTGAGTCCGAGTGAGTCCAAAGATCAGAACATATTTCATGTGTGAGTCTGCGTGAGCTTCCCAAGTTTTGCACTCTGCACTTGTACTTGAGCATCGCGCTGCATGTGTCGGACTGTTAGTTTGCGTTTATCTGGTGAGTTTCTTTTGTGCTTTTGTGCTTGAACAGTGCCCAGCAAATTTCAGTCTGCTCCATTCTTCGTGTTGCACTCCAATTCGTGTGGCAATCTGTGCTAATGCTTCGCCAGTTTTTTCTTTCTTTTTTATTATACATTTCGAGCAGCCAATGCACGTTTCTGCGCGCTCAAATTACTCGCATTTCCGATTCTACTTCAATTGCCTTAGGATATTTTTTTTCCACACTCGGCGTCACGCACTGATTTGATGAACTTTCTACATCTTAATTATCAGGGTCAGCCTATATCCTTTTAGAAATTGCGGATACTATGAGCTGTCTGACTTTTTATAAATGCGCGGCTGCCTTCCGCTGGCCGTCACAGCTACACCCAGCGGGCGAAATCGCCGAGTAAGTCGCTCTGTCTTGCTGTCCTGTGGTGGGTCACGTTCGTTAATCTTGTTGAGCGTCGGTGGCTACGGTCGCGTTCCAACATGGTCCGCCCACGCGAACACGCCCAAAAGGACGGCTGACATTGGCCTTGGTGGCAGCATACTCCTGACACGAGTAACGTTTTCTTTGTTTCGTGTCTGTCTTTGCTGTCTACTTTCTGTTTTTCTATTTCTTTTTTCAGTCCGATTTCCGGGCTAGAACATTAATGCAAGGAACACGAACGGCAAACTGGCGGCCAGTGTTTTTGTTATCGCCGCTGCATGCACTGTCGTGGAGGACGTTCCGGTCAAAGGGCTCACTCTATTGTGTTCCATAGTATAACACGGTTTGTATAAAGGTTGTGCATCGACGATACAAAGGTACATCGAGGACTAGTTAAACGCAGCTAAATAACAGCGTGACGTCAGGAGCTTTATGCTGCATTCAGGCAAAAGCAATAGGTGTCTTATCAAACGTGAACATTTACCCACGCCGGAGGGAGCAAGAGCGATCCAAAAAAAAGAAAGCACCGCCACGTGATGGCGTTCTCACATGACTTCGTCATCAAGTCTCATGTCACCGAAATTCGTGACATCATCATGAATTCATGAAGACATCACCGCGATAGAACACAACGCGACACCACATTATAACGCCATCACATGACCTCGTCGCTTGGGCAAAAAACGCCAGACCTGTGCAGAACAGCACAGTCACAACGAAAGCTAGAAGATTGATTG
Source organism: Rhipicephalus microplus (assembly GCF_043290135.1). Classification (NCBI taxonomy): domain Eukaryota; kingdom Metazoa; phylum Arthropoda; class Arachnida; order Ixodida; family Ixodidae; genus Rhipicephalus; species Rhipicephalus microplus. The sequence goes on from NC_134706.1 coordinate 17,134,148, forward strand.
ATTTGTGAAGTTTAACGTCCCAAAAACCACCATATCATTATGAGAGACGCCGTAGTGAAAGGCTCCGGAAATTTCGACCACCTGGGGTTCTTTAACGTGCACCCAAATCTGAGCACACAAGCCTACAATATTTCCGCCTCCATCGGAATTGCAGCCGCCGCAGCCGGGATTTAATCCCGCGACCTGTGGGTCAGAAGCCGAGTACCTTAGCCTCTAGACCACCGCGGTGGGGCATGAAAGCTTAAAGAGTGGTCGTTCAGAGCCTTTTTCTGAACACTATTTGGGTGACCGCTACCAGCATACTGCTGGGTACCCACGACGCCATAAATATTCGTAATTTTAGGTGCCAAGCTGTTTAGCGTGGATCGTCAGTCGTCCTCGATGTATGCAGTACGTAGCCACCTCGTTCCAGGATTCACCGCTAGATGACAGTTCTTGGTGGAGTAAACAAATGCAGATGTTATAAACAGATGCAGGATGGCAGTACTTGGAGTGTTCACATGATGGATGGACGGACGCATGGATGGACGGACGGACAAGTAGACGGATGGGTGGACGGACGCGCGGACAGACAGACAGACAGACAGACAGACAGACAGGCAGACAGACAGGCAGACAGACACACAGACAGACAGACAGATGCGCGGACGGACGAACGCATGGACATATGGATGGACGCACAGTGCGGACTGACGGATAGACGCAGGAGTGCACGCACTCACGGATGCATGGACGGACGGACGGAAGCGCGGACGCACTGACGAAGGCATCGCCCCGCTCATCATCATTCAGTTCGTGGATATGCTGTGATTTAGTAGGGCACTAAGCACTATGCCATTGTTAATTCTTCGGAGAAGCGTGGCATCCGATGCGCACTTGTTACAACTTTTGTGCAATTTTTCATGCAGTGGCTGACGATGATGAGGAAAAATGGGTGAAGTGCGTATGCGCCACAGTTAATATGTGACCAGGAACAAGTTTTCTGATCGGTTGGAGCATCGGACAATGCACTCGTTACGCAATTCGCATTGTGTGACGCCTGGCTGTTCCACTGTTGTTATAAAACATTTTATTAGTCTTATTAACGCGATTCCTTTCCCGACATCAAGCCTGCACAAGGCCGGTTGAGAAACGAGCTCTAAGCACTGGCGTGGCTCAGTCAGAACACCGGGCTGGCACGCAGTGGACCCCGTTTTCAATCACATTGTGTCATGGGTGTTTTTTACTTACTGTGTTTTTTATTTCTTGCGATACTGATTACAGACACCAGTGATGGCGATGGTGGCCGACAACTATACGGAGCCACGCGTGACCCGTGTTCTGACTTCATAACAGCCTTTGCTGCAAAAGGTACCGATCACAGAGGCAATGCAAAATAAAATAGGTGCACAAAGATTTTTTTTTCAACGCCTCCGATCCCGGAGGCTCTGCAAAACTGCTTTAGGGACAAGAGAGAGATAAGGGGAAGGCTGGGAGGTTGTGATGAGTTAAACTCATCCCCTGACGAAGGGAGGACCCCTACCACTACGGTTGGGAAAAAAATATATGTATCATTGTTGACAACGTTTCCGTTGTGTCCCGCCACGGTGGTCTAGTGGCTAAGGTACTCGGCTGCTGACCTGCAGGTCAGGGGATCCAATCCCGGCTGTGAAGTCTCCATTTCCGATGGAAGCGGAAATGTTGTAGACCCGCGTGCTGAGATTTGGGTGCACGTTGAAGAATCCCAGGTGGTCGAAATTTCCGGAGCCCTCCACTATGGCGTCTCTCATAATCATATAGTGGTTTTTGGACGCTAAGCCCCACATATCAGTCAACGTTTCCGTTATGACGTAACTCGTATCCTCACGAAGACAAACTAG